>NW_020837961.1:32124920-32294746 GCF_003676395.1 Aethalodelphis obliquidens | reverse complement strand
TTCTTTCTTTCTTTCTTTCTTTCTTTCTTTCTTTCTTTCTTTCTTTCCTTCTACATTTCTCCTTTTTATTCTGAGCCATGTGGATGAAAGGTTCTTGGTGCTGCAGCCAGGAACCAGTGCTGTGCCTCTGAGGGGGGAGAGCCAACTTCAGGACACTTGTCCACAAAGACCTCCCAGCTCAACATAATATGAAACGGTGAAAATCTCCCAGAGATTTCCATCTCAAAACCAGCACCCAGCTTCACTCAACGACCAGCAAGCTACAGTGCTGGACACCCTATGCCAAACAACTAGCAAGACAGGAACACAGCACCACCCATTAACAAAGAGGCTGACTAAAATCATAATAAGGCCACAGACACCCCAAAACACACCACCAGACGTGGACCTGCCCACCAGAAAGACAAGATCCAGCCTTATCCACCAGAACACAGGCATTAGTCCCCTCCACCAGGAAGCCTACACTACCCACTAATCCAACTTTAGCCACTGGGGACAGACACCAAAAACAATGGGAACTACGAACCTGCAGCCTGCAAAAGGGAGACCCCAAACACAGTACAATAAGCAAAATGAGGAGACAGAGAAACACACAGCAGATGAAGGAGCAAGATAAAAACCCATCAGACTTAACAAATGAAGAGGAAATAGGCAGTCTACCTGAAAAAGAATGTAGAATAATGATAGTAAAGATGATCCAAAATCTTGGAAATAGAATAGACACAATGCAAGAAACATTTAACAAGGACCTAGAAGAACTAAAGATGAAACAAGCAACAATGAACAACACAATAAATGAAATTAAAAATACTCTAGATGGGATCAACAGCAGAAAAACTGAGGCAGAAGAAAGGATAAGTGACCTGGAAGATAAAATAGTGAAAATAACTACTGCAGAGCAGGATAAAGAAAAAAGAATGAAAAGAACTGAGGACAGTCTCAGAGACTTCTGGGACAACATTAAATGCACCAACATTTGAATTATAGGGGTTTCAGAAGAAGAGGAGAAAACGAAAGGGACTGAGAGAATATTTGAAGAGATTATAGTTGAAAACTTCCCTAATATGGGAAAGGAAATAGTTAATCAAGTCGAGGAAGGACAGAGAGTCCCATACAGGATAAATCCAAGGAGAAATATGCCAAGACACATATTAATCAAACTGTCAAAAATTAAATACAAAGAAAACAGCAAGGGAAAAACAACAAATAACACACAAGAGAACCCCCATAAGATTAACAGCTGATGTTTCAGCAGAAACGATGCAAGCCAGAAGGGACTGGCAGTACATATTTAAAGTGATGAAGGAGAAAAACCTACAACCAAGATTACTCTACCAAGTAAGGATCTCATTCAGATTTGATGGAGAAATTAAAACCTTTACAGACAAGCAAAAGCTGAGAGAGTTCAGCACCACCAAACCAGCTTTAAAACAAATGCTAAAGGAACTTCTCTAGGCAAGAAACACATGAGAAGGAAAAGACCTACAATAACGAGCGCAAAACAATTAAGAAAATGGGAATAGGACCATACATATCGATAATTACCTTAAATGTAAATGGACTAAATGTTCCCACCAAAAGACACAGATTGGCTGAATGGATACAAAAACAAGACCCATATATATGCTGTCTACAAGAGACCCACTTCAGACCTAGAGACACATACAGACTGAAAGTAAGGGAATGGAAAAAGATATTCCAAGCAAATGGAAACTGAAAGAAAGCTGGAGTAGCAGTTCTCATATCAGACAAAATAGACTTTAAAATAAAGACTATTAGAAGAGACAAAGAAGGACACTATATAATGATAAAGGGATCAATCCAAGAAGAAGATATAACAATTGTAAATATTGATGCACCCAACATAGGAGCACCTCAATACCTAAGGCAAATAATAACAGCCATAAAAGGGGAAATCGACAGTAAAACATTCATAGTAGGGGACTTTAACACCCCACTTTCACCAATGGACGGATCATCCAAAATGAAAATAAATAAAGAAACACAAGCTTTAAATGATACATTAAACAAGATGGACCTAATTGAAATTTATAGGACATTCCATCTAAAAATAACAGAATACACATTTTTCTCAAGTGCTCATGGAACATTCTCCAGGATAGATCATATCTTGGGTCACAAATAAAGCCTTGGTAAATTTAAGAAAATTGAATTGGTATCAAGTATCTTTTCTGACCACATCACTATGAGACAAGATATCAATTACAGGCAAAGATCTGTAAAAAATACAAACACATGAAGGCTAAACAATACACTACTTAATAACAAAGTGATCACTGAATAAATCAAAGGGGAAACAAAAAAATACCTAGAAACAAATGACAATGGAGACACGATGACCCAAAACCTATGGGATGCAGCAAAATCCATTCTAAGAGGGAAGTTTATAACAATACAATCCTACATTAAGAAACAGGAAACATCTCGAATTAACAACCTAACTTTGCACCTAAAGCAATTAGAGAAAGAAGAACAAAAACCCCCAAAGTTAGCAGAAGGAAAGAAATCATAAAAATCAGATCAGAAATAAATGAAAAAGAAATGAAAGAAACGATAGCAAAGATCAATAAAACTAAAAGCTGGTTCTTTGAGAAAATAAACAAAATTGATAAACCATTAGCCAGACTCATCAAGAAAAAAAGGGAAGACTCAAATCAATAGAATTAGAAATGAAAAAGGGAAGTAACAACTGACACTGCAGAGATAAAAAAGATCATGAGAGATTACTACAAGAAACTCTATGCCAAAAAAGTGGACAAACTGGAAGAAATGGACAAATCCTCAGAAATGCACAACGTGCCAAGACTGAATCAGGAATAAATGGAAAATATGAACAGACCAATCACAAGCACTGAAATTGAAACTGTGATTAATAATCTTCCAACAAACAAAAGCCCAGGACCAGATGGCTTCACAGACGAACTCTATCAAACATTTAGGGAAGAGCTAACACCTATCATTCTCAAACTCTTCCAAAATATAGCAGAGGGAGGAAGACTCTCAAACTCATTCTATGAGGCCACCATGACCCTGATACCAAAACCAGACAAGGATGTCACAAAGAAAGAAAACTACAGGCTAATATCACTGATGAACATAGATGCAAAAATCTTCAACAAGATACTAGCAAACAGAATCCAACAGCACATTAACTCCCCCCTCCATGATCAAGTGGGGTTTATTCCAGGAACGCAAGGATTCTTCAATATATGCAAATCAATCAATGTGATACACCATATTAACAAACTGAAGGAGAAAAGCCATATGATCATCCCAATAGATGCAGAGAAAGCTTTCAACAAAATTCAACACATATTTATGATAAAAACCCTGCAGAAAGTAGGCATAGAGGGAACTTTCCTCAACATAATAAAGGCCATATATGACAAACCCACAGCCCATATCATCCTCATGGTGAAAAACTGAAAGCATTTCCACTAAGATCAGGAACAAGACAAAGTGGCCCACTCTCCCCACTCTTATTCAACATAGTTTTGGAAGTTTTAGTCACAGCAATCAGAGAAGAAAAGGAAATATAAGGAATCCAAATCGGAAAAGAAGAAGTAAAGCTGTCACTGTTTGCAGATGACATGATACTACACATAGAGAATCCTAAAGACGCTATCAGAAAACTGCTAGAGCTAATCAATAAATTTGGTAAAGTAGCAGGATATAAAATTAATGCACAGAAATCTCTTGCATTCCTATACACTAATGATGAAAAATCTGAAAGTGAAATCAAGAAAACACTCCCATCTACCATTGCAACAAAAAGAATAAAATATCTAGGAATAAACCTACTCAAGGAGACAAAAGACCTGTATGAAGAAAATTATAGGACACTGATGAAAGAAAGTAAAGATGATACAAATAGATGGAAAGACATACCATGTTCTTGGATTGGAAGAATCAACACTGTGAAAATGACTGTACTACCCAAAGCAATCTACAGATTCAATGCAATCCTTATCAAACTACCACTGGCATTTTTCACAGAACTAGAACAAAAAATTTCACAATTTGTATGGAAACACAAAAGACCCCAAATAGCCAAAGCAATCTTGAGAACGAAAAATGGAGCTGGGGGAATCAGGCTCCCTGACTTCAGACTATATTTCAAAGCTACCGTAATCATGACAGTATGGTACTGGCACAAAAACAGAAAGATAGGACAATGGAACAGGATAGAAAGCCCAGAGATAAACCCATGCACATATGGTAACCTTATCTTTGATAAAGGAGGCAGGCATGTACAGTGGAGAAAGGAGAGCCTCTTCAATAAGTGGTGCTGGGAAAACTGGACAGGTACATGTGAAAGCATGAGATTAGATCTCTCCCTAACACCATACACAAAAGTAAGCTCAAAATGGACTAAAGAACTAAATGTAAGTCAAGAAACTATCAAACTCTTAGAGGAAAACATAGACAGAACACTCTATGATATAAATCACAGCAAGATTCTTTTTGACCCACCTCCTAGAGAAATGGAAATAAAAGCAAAAATAAACAAATGGGACCTAATGAAACTTCAAAGCTTTTGCACAGCGAAGGAAATCATAAACACGACCAAAAGACAACTCTCAGAATGGGAGAAAATATTTGCAAATGAAGCAACTGACAAACGATTAATCTCCAAATTTTTTAAGCAGCTCGTGCAGCTCAATAATAAAAAAACAAACAACCCAATCCAAAAATGGGCAGAAGACCTAAATAGACATTTCTCCAAAGAAGATATACAGACTGCCAACAAACACATGAAAGAATGCTCAACATCATTAATCATTAGAGAAATGCAAATCAAAACTACAATGAGATATCATCTCACACCGGAAAGAATGGCCATTATCAAAAAATCTAGAAACAATAAATGCTGGAGAGGGTGTGGAGAAAAGGGAACACTCTTGCACTGCTGGTGGGAATGTGAATTGGTACAGCCACTATGGAGAACAGTATGGAGGTTCCTTAAAAAACTACAAATAGAACTACCATATGACCCAGCAATCCCACTACTGGGCGTATACCCTGAGAAAACCATAATTCAAAAAGAGTCATGTACCAAAATGTTCATTGAAGCTCTATTTACAATAGCTCAGAGATGGAAACAACCTAAGTGTCCATCATTGGATGAATGGATAAAGAAGATGTGGCACATATATACAATGGAATATTACTCAGCCATAAAAAAGAAACGAAATTGAGCTATTTGTAATGAGGTGGATGGACCTAGAGTCTGTCATACAGAATGAAGTAAGTCAGAAAGAGAAAGACAAATACCATATGCTAACACGTATATATGGAATTTAATGAACAAAAATGTCATGAAGAACCTAGGGATAAGACAAGAATAAAGACACAGGCCTAGTAGAGAATGGACTTGAGGATATGGTGAGGGGGAAGGGTAAGCTGTGACAAAGCGAGAGAGAGGCATGGACATATATACACTACCAAACATAAAATAGATAGCTAGTGGGAAGCAGCCACATAGCACAGGGAGATCAGCTTGGTGCTTTGTGACCACCTAGAGGGGTGTGATAGGGAGGGTGCAAGGGAAGGAGACGGAAGAGGGAAGAGATATGGGAACATATGTATATGTATAACTGATTCTCTTTGTTATAAAGCAGAAACTAACACACCATTGTAAAGCAATTATTCTCCAATAAAGATGTAAAAAAAAAAAAAAAAAGACAAAGGGAGGAGGAGTGAGGCTAATGATGAGTAGGCATGTGCATCAGTCTGCCAGGGAAGGGACAGGGCTTTTTCAAGGGAGTGTGGTGCCACTCCCTTTATATCCTTTTTTGGTCCTTAATGTCCAATCCTGGCCACCGGTGGGGGTGTCATTTAACATGCTAATATAGTCACATTAGCATATAGTGAGACACAGGTTCTGTTGGAAGTCAGATTTGTTGCCATCTTGGCCCCAGCTTGTTCCATCTGGTTTTTTTTAGTTTGTAACTTGCTTTCTTATTTCTGGACCCTTTAACTTAAAGGTTTATGTTAACTCCTGCTAAAGGTGGGGGTTGAGGGTTTTAAGAAAAGACCTGGAGCAGCTCTGGCAACATTCCCACCCTGGAACTACTTAGTACTCACTCCAGGTGAAACCAGGGAGTCCCAGGCCTCTGGTATTTAAGAGAAAGGCTGCTAAGACCTTTTAGTGGTTTGTAATTTTAATCACTCACAGTGGCCTGGACTTCACTAGACTGTCAATGTTCAACCTGTCTGTACATTTGAATACCCTGGAGAGTTTTTTTCAAATACCTATGCCTGTGCCCCAGAAATTCTGATTTAATTCATCTGACGTGGTCCTGTGGTGTCTGTAGTTTTCAGGAACTTTCCAGGAGATTCTCCCATTCATCCAAGATTGAGAACCACTGAATAAGACTCTGGGTCCATCTCTGATCTACTGAATCAGAAGTTCTGGTGGTAAATCCCTGGCAATCTGTGTTTGCCGGGCATTCCCAGAGCTCTTATATCAGCAAAGACTTTGTAGATTCAATATTTAATTAGGTAACACCATTCTGTGACCATGGCCATGAAGATGTTTTGTCTTTTGTGCAGATGATGAATTTGTGGTTGAAAGAGGTTAGAGGATTCACCCAACTTTATCTGGCCTGAAGTGATAGCTTGGGCCAGGACTTCTGCCTCAGAACCTCGTACCCAACTGCTGTTTAATACACAGAATTTCAACTACAAAGATGGATGGTGAGTTTAGCTCTTGGCTAGATTCTTAATAGTACTTCACTCTTCTGTTGTATTTCCATATCCTCTGTGTTGATGAATGGCAGAGGATGAATGATAAAATTATGAATGATAAAATTGTACACCCCTTTAATATCCCAAGTCCTTTTTTTTTTTTTTTAATGTTCCCTGACCAGGGATTAAACCCTGGCCCTCAGCAGTGAAAGCACGGAGTCCTAATCACTGGACTGCCAGGGAATTCCCCCAAGTCCCTTTTTAAACTATTTTTCTCCTTTGCACTATCTAGCACACCGTACATTTCACCACTGTTCATTTGGTTTCTGACACTGTAGGTGCCTTTACTGCCACTGATGGCTGCCACACAACACTGGGGATTCTCCCTCTAAATTAGAGGCCCTGGGAAGCTCTACTAGACAGAGCCCACACAGTGCCACACAATCTGAATCCCTTGGCTGAAGTGGGAGGGCAGCCACAGGCCCTCTAACTGCACTCGTTGTGCCCCTATTGTATGCAGAATATTGTAAGACACAGGGGTAGAAAGAACATCTGGTTTATTGTCCATCTCCAGCCCTAGTGATTTTCACGTGTTGCTCACTGCTCTGCCCAGCTCCTGGAGGAGCTTCTCCACAGCCTTGAATGAGTAAATAGTTGAAACATTGGCACCTCCATCATCTCTAGGTAGCAGTTTTCTTAGTTCTTCAATGCATCGACCCCATGATATTTCCTCAATTACTAAATGGCCAATCTGGTCCAGTTTCTAGCCCTGTTTTGCCTTTATTATGATTTTTACACGTGTTTCTCTTCTGCTGTTGAGCTAGCCTTTCAGTTTTATAGTTAATATAAAGACAACAGGGAACAGTCTTTTGTTGTTTACTTCAATAAAAGAGCACCAACATGACTATACCAAAGGGGAAAAAAAACCCAGAAAAATGTAAGACCCTTCTCAATATGTATGCTATGCTCCATTTTTCCTATCGTGTATTGCTCTCTGGAGACCAGCTTCTTTCAGAGGAGACCCAGGACCGGAGCTTCGTGTACCGAAGCTTTGAAATAGCGTAAGGCGAAGAGATGTGCCTTTGGCCTAGTAGAGATGGAGCTTTCCAAATGTGTGGTTCCACTTTACGAAAGAGACAGAACTGATGTCAGTTAGGAAAGTGGTTTATTTTCTCTAGAGGTTATATTGAAATGTTCACTGGCATTTCATTTAGCGATAATGAAAATGGCAAAAATAAATGTGCATTAGTCTGTTTTACTTGAGGTGGGATCAAAGATCCCTGCGACGTGCTGGACACACCATGGTCTTACCAGCCGAGAGGGGCGATGACTAAATAGGAATCTGATGCAAATACTCAATCAGTATGTGTGATCTGAGTTCCAGGAAGAGAATTTCCAATCCCTTTAATTCTACTGCGCACCATTATTTGTGGAGGTTGCCAAACTGAGAAAAAATAAAATACAAAGCATTTGAACACACCCTTACATAATACATAGTTTTTATTCTGCCAGTAATAAAGCATCCTCAGAGGACCCACAGACCCACATTCCTAAGGACCATGCTTGACATTGATTGATTGTTTTCTAATATATTTTTCAAACTACCTGGTCGAATGTTTTCACCGCAAATCTGGCTCAAATTCTAGCCAGTCCTTCTGAGTCATCCCACATGACTATCCTCATCTGCACCGTGCTTTTCGCTCAGCTGATGTTATTTCAGTTGGACTTTCTAACTCATCCTTTTGGGTTGATGTGATGCTCTGTAAATACCCTTTCTACTTATTCCATGGACTCTGCATGGTGCCTCCCCAGCTGTTGAGGGTAGAGACTCTATGTCTTCCTATCCTTAAATCACTTAATATTCTGTATACAATAAGAGCACAATGAGTGCAGTGAGAGGACCTGTGGCTGCTGTCCCACAGCTGGCTGGGATTGGGACCATGCAGCACTGGGTGGTCTCAAACCAGGGGAGGTTCCCAGGGCCTCTTACTTAAAGGGAGGAGCCCAAGCTGCTCTCCCAGCATCATATGGTCACCAGAGGTAGCCTTAAAGGCATTTTGCATAATGAGGAGGGAGATGGGGCAGTAAAAACCAAAGACCTGGGTGTGGAGGACCTAACAAGATGGCTACATGGCCCCAGTCCTTCCTGGCTGTTTGGCCTTTACCCTGATGGTCAGAGAGCAGAGTCCTGGGGAACTGAGTCGGGTCCTCATCACTGTGTGATACCACTTTCCACCAGCCTGCCGCCCTCCCGCAGGTCATGGCTTCCTTCCTTTCACCTTTCTGACTCTTCTAGCCTCACCCATCCTCCCCTTCTTCCTTTGCTGCCTTCACCATTCACGGAGAATTTCCCTCAAGGCTTTATGTCCAAGGCCATGCAGATTCAAATGTGAGCAAGACTTGATCTCTGCCCTCTAGAAACTTAAAATCCCCTTGAGGAGATGAGGCCTGAACACAGGCAGGAGATAGAGGGCACACTCAGATGCATGGATAGTTTAGTGAACACTTTACAAAGATGTTGACAGTGTTAGGGGAACTGTAAGGGGTGGTGAAGCACCCAAGAATCAGCAATACGGGGAAACCATCACCACCCCTAAGCCCAAAGGAGCAAAGGAAGGGTCAGAGAGACCTATGGCCATGGAAGGGGGGCTGCCCTGAAGGACCTGTGGCCTCACAATCTCCACGTGGATGCTGTCTTGCTCCTCACTTCCCTCTGTCTCACCCTTTGCTCCCCTCCAGCCTCTCCCTGTAGCCTTAATTCAAGTCTTTATTCTATAGTGTCTCTTCTTTTCTCCATCAGAAGATTCCATCCCTACCCAATAAGGTAGATAGAAGTCCTGGCTCTTGGCTCTTTCGTGTGTCTTATAAGCCAGCATCTCAAGCTTTGTTCAAGTGATGATGGAGAATTTGTTTTATTTTGACTAGTTTTTCCAGCTGAGAAGGTGCTATGGGCGGGCCCTGCCATCACAAAGGGGCAGGGGAAGGAGGGGTACAGACCAGAAGTTCAAGCTCCTTCTCACCAACAGGAAGGGCTGCATCCATTCTCCTCACAACTTCCACAGTTGTTCATTTTCCTCCCGAGGAAAATCCAAAGAAACCTCATGTAGAGAAGGAATTGACCTCCTGTTAAATGACTTGAGAAATATTAATCCCAGAATTTTTGTTCTTTCTGATCCTATTTATATTTAAATTGAATCCACCATACTAGCTTGAAAGGGGTTTGTCTTTACCATCTGGGATATAGCACCGGCCTTAGATTTTAATTTTTAATCCCTCTTTCCTGTTGGCTGGGGGTAAAGAAGAGAGTCTCTCTAATCTGCCACAAGCAGAAAGATGGAGAGAAACAGAACCAGGAGAGGAAAGAAGAGTGTTTTTTGAAGAGAACTTGTAATATATATTGGAGTCTCTTCCTTAATTACTTTGTGCCTCTGATCTTTAAAGAAATATTTATTTGTGTTGTGAGTTGAATTGCATCCCCCTCCCCAGATTCATATGTTGAAGTCTTAACCCTCAGAAGATGACCTTATTTGGAAGTAGGGTCTTTGCAGCTGTAATTAATTAAGATGAGATCACACTGAAGTAGAGTGGGCCCCTAATCCAATGTGACTGGTGTCCTTATAAAAGAGGGAAATGTGGACACGGACACACCCACAGGGAGAACGTCACGTGAAGGTGAAGGCAGAGATCAGTGTGACGCATGCACAAGCCAAGGAACATCAAAGATGGCCAGCAAACCTCCAGAAGCTCCGCAAGAGGCCAGGAAGAGACTTTTCCTCACGGCCCTCAGAAGGAACTAACACTGTTGACACCTTGATCTTGGACTTCTGGACTCCACACCTGGGAGACAATACATCTCTGTTGTTTAAGCCACGAGGTTTGTGTGCTTTGTTCTGGCAGCCCTAGCAGATTAATATAATTTGAAACCTGGTGCTTGAAATATAACTAGTGGGTATCTTGGCTGCAGGACTGTGACTGAGCCCACAATGGGAGGGACCTCCCTCTCACCAGGGAAGTGAGCACCCTGGATGAGCAAGGTTCCAAGCCCACTACTGTTCCAGAAAGCTGCATGAGGAGGACAGTTCCAGCCCTGAGCAGCCCCTTTGTGGAAATACCAGGGTCTGGGTTGGAAAATCCTGCTTTCTCCACCTTGGTGATCGCCACCAGGACTCATTTATAGACCCCATTACCACTGTGGTGTTCCCAGAGTCATTCGGGATGAGGACTTTCAAAAATGTCTCACTTCTCATGGTCAAGGGAGTAGGAGAGTTGTTATTAATATTAATGAGGCTATGCCTACGTTTATCAGAGATAAAATCTGAAAAGCTCAGAAAACTTAAAATCTGTAATATTTAAAATCTCAGCTACTGGTGTTCATTTACAGACACCTATAATGCAAATCACATTTACAAGTCAGACTATAATGTAACTCTTGGCCACCTAAATGGTCGACGTATCCTGGTGCTTTAAATAATAGGGGGAGGTGATTGAGTTCCCTAATCTAACTCTTTTTTCTGTTTTCTTCAGCCTGGCATCTTTAAGTCAGTCGTCCTGGCTTTCTGGATTCATAGGTCTTAACTTTAATGACCCTCATCAAACAATGTGTACAAAACGATGCATTTCTAAATGCTTATCCAAATGGATTTAAAATCACACTCTCATTTAGGAAAACAAAAAGCTATACTCTCATATTTACCTGTACAAGTTAAGAAAGGGAAGTCTATTATGATGGACAAGAATGGGGAGGGCAGGTAGTAGCCAGAGTATAGAAAAATCCAAAGAAGACAGGGCAAGAAAGCCCAGAGCAAAAGCAGACGATAACTTTAAAGTGG
Organism: Aethalodelphis obliquidens; assembly: GCF_003676395.1. NCBI lineage: Eukaryota > Metazoa > Chordata > Mammalia > Artiodactyla > Delphinidae > Aethalodelphis > Aethalodelphis obliquidens. The sequence continues at coordinate 32,283,206 of NW_020837961.1, read as the reverse complement.
AAGATAGGGCTTCCCTGGTGGCGCAGTGGTTGAGAGTCCGCCTGCTGATGCAGGGGACACGGGTTCGTGCCCTGGTCCGGGAGGATCCCACATGCCGCAGAGCGGCTGGGCCCGTGAGCCATGGCCGCTGAGCCTGCGCGTCCGGAGCCTGTGCTCCGCAACGGGAGAGGTCACAACAGTGAGAGGCCCGTGTACTGCAAAAAAAAAAAAAAAAAAAAAAAAATGGAAGATAAATTTATAGCAAGAAACCAAAAGAGATGAGACAATGAGATGAGATGAGACCAACGAGATGGGGCTGTAAGGGGCCCTGCATGAATGAGTTCTGAATTTGTGGCAAACACTTCTTTTATCTCCCAAGCAACTCATCTGTAAAATGGTTCATATCAACTACATTTGGGTATGACCAGCATGGGAACAATAAAAGGCACACAGATCAAAATTATACTGTTCCCTAAACATACTATATTATCAATTTTATATTTAATTATGTTGAGTTTTGACAAGTGCAGAATTCCATCAAAATGTCTTTGTATAATTTCATGGGAAGTACATTTAACCTCAGCTCTATTTAGCTGAACTCGAAGGAACCGTTCTCCAAGTCCGTTTGCCGAGCTGCTGCCTGGAATGCGGTGCAGGGCTGCGATGAAATCCGTGATGGGGTTGGCAGGTCATCAGCCAGCCTTGGACAGAGTATTTCAAGAACTGCCTGTATGTTACTTTATACGCTTCTGCAGTTTTGACTTTAATAGATTTTTAATATTTTAAACACGTTTAAGGTTCACATGCTTTTAGGTTTTACACAGAGGCTCAAACTGGCTCCAAGTATTTTTTGTCCTGCTATTGAAACAAGAAGCTGTATGACTTGGTTTTAGTTCTATGGTCAGCACTGAACAGCGGCGCCTGTGGCCCATCATCCTGAGCCCCAGCTGAGATGAGCACTGCAGCACGACTTGGACGGTTGCCACATCCGGTCATTTGACTGTGACCACTCTACATACTCCACCGACATTGCTAACTTCTGAGCCAGCCCCAGAGACCTGGCTCCCTGCTTCTTCTTGGCAGCTTTGAAGACTGGACATCATAAAGGAGCTCGTCAAGGCCACATAAGCACCACTAGAATTCAAATTCCAGGCTCTTCTCTATTAACAGACAGAGAACTGACACTTGAAACATGCCACTAGTTAACTGCCCAGATGTGTAGTATATTGTCTTGGTGCCAACTGACATCTTTTAATGAGTCTCTAAATATCTTACCCCCAGGAAGAGGTAGGAGGAGAAAAATGTGGTCATTATGATTGACTTTCTGCTGTTTATTAGAAATATACTAACCAGCAGTCATTTTACCTGTTGTGTCACAATGGAGTTAATGAAGTTTTGGTTTAGGTTTTTAATACCAGGGGTAGCTTATGTCTGGGATTTATGGACTTCAGTATTTTGTCAGTTTTGAGAGATTTCTTTTCTCTGAACTCCCCCAGCTCATTTTTAATGCTCTGATGTTTCCATTCTGTTGATCCCTCCTCCACAACTTAAATGTCCAGGGGAAGAAGTTGAGCACGTTGGGGGCCTAAGCAATGTGCAAACTCACAGAAAGATGGCTGGAAAGCCCAGTGACGCACACCCAGGTATTTGATGGCAGAGCGACCTTCCTAAGTCCCGATTACTTGTTCATTCAACTCGTCACTCTGAATCGATGACCTGGAATCATCATAATGATAATAGGCACTTTGTCGTTTGATAAGTGTTTCTATGCACAGCATCTTATTCCAGACACTCAACCTTGTGAGGTGGGCATTACTACCATGAGCATCTCAACAGCAGATCTGCCAGAAGACTAAGGATGCCTAAGAGCACAGGGCAGTTACGCGGCAGCCCAGAGCCGAGGTGCAGCTGCAGCTCTGAGGACAGAGAGTTGGATGTTAGCTCATTTACTGATCTTGTGTACAATGACCCCATCTTCGGAGAGCTGCCCTCTCGGTGTTTGGGGTCCCTTTGGCTCATGGCGTATTGCTTCTTAAGAGGCAGGTTTCTCTCACCTGTCACCGCCCAAATGCCCATGAATATTCATTTTCTTGAATATGAAAAGGGGCTACTCTGCAGATGAGCCCCAGGCCTTTGCCACCATCAGGCTTCAAACCTCTGGGCTTCAGGCCCTTGCTCCTACTCTTCTCTCTTTTTTCTTGTTTCCTCTTGCTTCTCTGAGTCCTTCTGCTTCCTGTTCATATGATCTTGGGCAAGTTATTTCACTTTCCGGTGCTTTAGTTTCCCTGTAGGTAAAATGGGGATGAAAATAATAGAATTGACTTCCTAGGATAGCTTTGAAGTTTGAATGAGTTAATACTTGAAAACAGGTATTTAGTACATACTAAACACTCAGTAAATGTTAGTTGATGTTGTTGTTTCACTTATATATAAAAAACATCCATATAGAGACATTTCCTTCAGGTCAGCTGGTGAGTTAACCAAGAATCACTTGTGGGGGATGGTCCTTCTGAAGCGTCTAATGCAGGCTCTGGGGCTGCTTTTCGTTTTTTTCTCTGCTTAACTCCTTCCTTGTTTTTCTGATATTAACTGAGTCTTTGTCTGAGTTTCCAGGAGCCCAGTTTCTCAATAAAGTTTTCCTAAAATAATAGGAAGACAAATTTATTCCTACGATGGTCCATTACTTGAGCCCTCAAGAGTCTCGTTCACTTCAAAATGATGTACAGAGAATGTGTGGGAGCTGAAGAAAATGTAATAAAGTAGCCCCCAAATGATTAAAAAATTTGGAATAAATGTGTGAATACACCCAGGGTTCTATGGCCTTGAGAAGAGTACGTTAGGTAGGTTTGACTACACTGTCTTTCTTCCTTTCTTTCTTTTTATTTATTTATTTTTTATTTTTGGCTGCATTGGGTCTTAGTTGTGGCTCGCGGGATCTTCATTGATGCATGAAGTATCTTTTCGTTGAAGTGCATGGGCTCTTCCTTGTGGTGCTTGGGCTTCTCTCTAGTTGTGGCACATGCTCTGTAGTTGTGGCACGTGGGCTCTCTAGTTGAGGCGTGGGAGCTCAGTAGTTTTGGCACATGGGCTTATTTGCCCCACAGCATGTGGGATCTTAGTTCCCTGACCAGGGATCGAACCCATGCACCTTGCATTGGAAGGCAGGTTCTTTACCACTGGACCACCAAGGAAGTCCCTTGACTACTGTCTTTAAATATTTCTGTACTTATTAAGAAAGGAATGCTAATTGACTTCTCTCTCAAGGCTTGGATAAGAAGCTACTCAATGTTATTTCTTGAAGTCATTTTCAGCAGTGGGATTCTGTGATGGAGAGTCGTGATTACATTTACATGCTTGGGTAATTTTTCCAACTGTAGCTCTAATTTTACCTTCTTGCTGAAGGCTTCTTCAATCCTTATCATAATCCAGTAAATCTTATTTTTAACAAGTCAGCCTCCCCTGCTAAATGGTAAGATTTCAAATGGGGTCTAATTCATTAATGAACCCTAACAATTCATATAGTATTTTTTAAACTAGTAAATGCTTAGTACAAATATGTTGACTTAATCCAGAATTATAAGCCAACTGTTCCCAGGCCTCACCAGCTTAGTAACTGTGCTATTTCCTATTCAGGAAAGGGTTAACTCAGCAGGCCTGGGTTGCTCAATCCATGCACATTCTCAAGAGAGGCCTGTCTTCAGGACTGGCCCTAGTCCAACTCCTGGGAGATATTCTCCCTAATAAGAGTGTTTTTGTATGCATGAGACCTTGGGCCATGCTGTACCAGTTTGATCAAATAGTTTAGGCTAATAAATCTGACTGATGGTAAATGCCCCTTTTCCCTTTGTTGACTTTAATTTTGTTGTTGTTGTAAAAAATCATAACCACAGGTATAACAGCTTTCCTTGGTCCTGTGAGTCCTTCTAGTAAATTATCAAACCTTAACGGTGGTTTTGGGAACCCGCAGCCCTAGTGCAGTTTCCTATTACTGATGTAAGAAATTATCATAAACTTAGTGAGCTTAAATGACACCAATTTATCCTCTTACAATTCTGGAGGTCAGAGATCTAAAATAGGTCAGCAAGGCTGCCTTCATTTTGAAGGCTTAAGGGGGAATCTGTTCTCTTCCCTCCTCTTATCTTCTAGAGTCTATCTGCATCCCTCACCTTCTGCCTTCAATTCCAACAGTGTAGCATCCTCCAGTGTCCCTCTGCTCCCATCATCACATTGCCTTTTATTCTTCCTCTGACCCTCTTGCCTCCCTCTTATAAGGACACTTGTGACTATATTGGAAACACCCAGATAATCCAGGATAATTTCCCCAACTCAAGATCTTTTACTTAATCACATCTACAAAATCCCTTTTACCATTTAAGGTAACATATTCACAGGTTCCAGGGATTAGGGTGTGGACATCTTTGGGGCTGACATTATTCTTCCTACCATAGCACCAAGGGGTTCACACTACACAAAGGCCAGAATGACAGTGGCTCTCCATCCCCCCACTTTCTGGACACCTGGAGGTCTGCTTTGCCTCTCTGCCCTGACCCTAAGAGCTCTCGCAGATATTTCTTGGAATCCCTAGGGATATCTTTCATATTCTTGCCTGCAGGATGTTGGGTGAGAGAGCCAAGGGAGAATGTAGTGGGTGCCTCTCTAAGGACAGTGCAGCTGTGTCTTCTTGGCAAACACTGATTTCCAGCCACTCTCATGAACTGGCTTAGAAAAGAAGTCATGTGAAGCGTTGTCCTCAAGTTGCAGTGCTAGAGACCACCAGCAGCAGATCTATTTAGCAAATGTGATAAGCTGTACCACCTTCGCTGAGCCTTCATGTGTGTGTGTACAATTTGCTTTAAAAAGTCTGCTTTAGAAATAAGCTCATTCCCAAGGTAGTGTTTTTGTAAGGTTTGAGGTTCTTTGGCTTAACAAACAGCATTAGCATCACGCAGAAAAGCAAAACATCTCCTTTCTTTTGTCTCCTGGAAAGAATGTTCCACCTTCACCTTCCTGAGCATGTTCTTTCAGTGTCTCCATTTCCCCAGAGCACCCCTGAAGCCTCAATTAACAGAAGGCTCTAAGTCTGGTCATCACTACCATCATCGGTTTATGCCAGATTCTCCGAAACAATTAATATTTGGCTTAAAAAGCTCTCCTTCCTCAAAACACTCTTGGGTATGTATTTATTCTTTCAGTGAATCAAATAAAAATATTTCTAAAATGGATAACTCTAAGGCAATTTGGAGATAGCCTGGAATGTTACAACACCAAGGCAGGCAATCACTGGGTATGGAATCTATTTGAGAATAAGGATACAGTTGTGTAAAGATAAATAAAAAGTCAACAGGAGGTTGTGAACTTGACGGATCACTGCTCAACACTGAGTATATTCAGCCGTGGGCACGTTGGAAAAGGCCAAAATATGCAGTCTTTGGATTGGCTCCTATTTATCTCATTACTTATCTGTATCACAGCAAAAGAAACTTTGGGAATTGTGGTCCTGCCACTCAAAGCCCTTGAAAACCGTCAGTCTTTGGGGAAAGGGCCAAAGATTCGAGTGCTTTTCCTAATGTAATCCTGCATAAGGCTGGTTCCAGGAAACACGCCCAGGGCACCATTGATTCAATGTTTGGGTCATTTAAATTGTGCAGCTGGGTCATCACACACTTAATCCTGGGGAAAGGTGAAGCAAACAGTTATTAATACAGCTCAAGATGTCAGTGGCCCACGGCCAGTATTTGACAGGGCCGTGATCTGATCTCCATGTTAAACACACAGACCAAAAATCTACTTAAGCCTCTTCTATTTGTTCGGCTTTTCCAGAAATCAAGCTCTTGTGTTAGTGGCAGGTGGGTTTTGAGGTGGCCCCATGTTTTATTTTTTTGAGTGACTCTCCCTTCACACGTTTCTGTAAGGGAACCCCACCTCCAAACTGCAAGGCTAACACGTTGGGCAATTTTGCCGTGTTTTTAAAGAGCTTCCAAAAGAAAATTACGCCTCTCAGTGTATAAGCTCTGCCACAGGGAGAGGCTTTGTGAATTGAAAGCCTGGCCTTCAGAATTTTCAAAATGATGGCAAATTTAGCCAAATTGGGCAAAAGTGAATCAGGTTTCACAAATTCGGAATGTTTATTTAAATCTTTAAAACATATGTTGCCACAGCTGTGTTTAGCATAAAATTATGATGAAAATAATCCTAATGAAAATGACAGCATATTTATACAATGTCTTCCATCCAACCAGTGCCAAACCCGCGACACAGCTGATCTCATTAGGCCTGACTAAATCCCTTTGAGCTACAACGTAAATATTAGTTCCAATTTACAGATGAAGAAATTGGGACGTGGGCAAGATTATTTACAGCTAAATAGATTAAGTTATAACTAGCTTGACTCTCCCATCTGTGGAATAAGTTGCAACTTAACCAGAGACTCTGAAGTGGGGATGGGGGAGAGGTATCCTTTCTCCAAGTTCCCCACATGGGTTGCCTTGTTCTAGCCATGGGCGCAGGACGGAATGCAGAGCATCATACCAGAGATTTTTATGCAATATTCTTTCTAGGAATTCACCATACAGATCTACAGGCAGGTATCATCTTCTCAAAACCTGACAGCAAATGTGAGAGTTGAGAAGGTGGCAGAAGGTTTTATGTCTTGGGTTTCCCTGATGGGAAAGGAAGAGACTAACTCCAAGCCCCACACAGCAAGGACCAAGAGTCAGCATCCGACCTGCTCTTTTCAGCATCACTACTCAAACTTCTGTCTTTTTCAAATGTTGGAGAATGGTAAGAACATTTTACAAAATGTCCACTATAGGCTCAAATACTTCAGTTTGGTCTGTGGAATGTTGTCCTTTCCTCAATCTAGATTCTTTTTAAGTGAGAGAGTTAACCCGAGCACGCAAGCGTATTGCAGGTCAGTTCCCGGGGGGTTTCCGCCAGCTGATGGCTAAGTCCTGCTCACCCCCTCCTCCTTCTAGAAGGTAGCTGTGAGATATCAACTTATTACACGGGACTCAAACCCCCAACCCAAGAACCTGCATGGCAACTGAACACTAAAGAGTTTATCAAGTACTAGTTTTTACTGTCCTCTCAGTAACATATTGGGAATTAGAGCTTTAAAGTAGAAAAGAAAGCTCTGCTTCATCTCTGTCAATCACTATTAATGTTAGGTATGCGCTTTCCAAATTCAATAAAAAATTGCCTTCCTTCTATTCGGAAAAAACTTCCATGAAGCCATTTTTGCCAAAACCTGAATTAAATCTACCCAGGAAAAGACATTCTCTAGAAACAGAGGAGAAAAACAACCCTTTTGAATGTCATGTAGACTTTATCTGAATCTGAACTGTCAGAGTGCCACACTACATTCAATTTTAGCAAAAATGTACTTACTCATGCACGGAGGGAAGCTTTTATTTCTATACTCCTTTTTGCCACGAGAGTGATGGAAATAGTGTGTATTTAATACTGTATTTAATTACTATATTTAATATTTAATAATAATCGAAGCTTTTGCCACAGATGGACCCAGCCTCTAACTGGCCTTGGCTATTGGTTCACTTGGTACGTGACTAGGGAAAGTCTCTCAACTTTCCTGAATCTCAGTTTTCTCATAAGTAAAATGGAAATTAAATGGTTGTGAAAATTAAACTTTGACACAGAGCTTGCCCAAAGTAGGCCCTGGATGAATGATGATTCCTTTCATTATCATCTTTCCAGCTACCACTCCTCTCCTAAATCTATAAAGATTTCCAAAATCAGTGTGTATTTAATAGACTCTGTGTGTGTGTCTGGACTGGATACACCAGAATATCAATAGCAATTATCTCTGGGAAGTAGAATAATAAACAATTTTTATTTTCTCCTTTGTACTTTTCCAACTTGCTAAATTCACCATCATGTAAAATGAAGATGTACATTTTTAAAAGCTAATTTTTAGAAAAATCACTGTGTAGAGCTATCTTCTTTGGGAAAAAACAAAATCAAGTTCTAAATATTTAGAGCTGTAAAGAATAATAATAATTAGAAATGGCTAACTCCACCTTTTCTAATTATATATGAAAGGAAATTGAGGCCCAGGAACCTCAATTTGGAGTCTTTCATCCAAAGACTCCAAGTTGAGGTAAGGCTGGAACCCACTTCCTAGTGTAACTGGTACCCCAGAGGTCTCCAGCCTGTGAGCATAGATGAGGTGGCAGTTTGACCCTAAATCTTCTGCTCAATATCCCCAACTGTTAGATGCCTGCCCTGCTCAGTGATTCCACAGATCTTTACAGGTAAATTGAACTGATCTCTATAGTGGTCACTAAATTATTTGACACGTGTGCAACTTATATTAAGGGGCTTGCCATCATTACCTGTGTTAGGGTCCCAAAATGGGAGGCTGAGAAGCAGGGCTTCTCAGGGGGAGGTGAATAAGGCACTCATCTCAGGCACTAAATTTAAGTGTCCAAAAGCTCAGTAGCCAAGATAAATAATATTTTAATAGAATATTTTTAAAGATCAAAATTGATAGAAAAAATCCGTAATGAAAAAACATCAAAACTTTAAGTAAAAATAGTGTGATATAATAGGAAATACATATTGGTCTTAGTTTCTGATTCCTGGCAAAGAACTCCTAAAGCCCTTGGAATTTCCTGAGTGACAAGGGCATCTTTTGTTATTCATAACGTGTCCTTTTCAACCACACCTGAGTTTATCCTAAGGAGGTGATTCTGGTAGTCAGCAGGTAGAAGTGTGGGTATCTTGGGCACCCCACTTGCAGCTGGCATCTCAAGTGGGGGCAGTCTTGTGGGCCTGTAGCCCATAACCCCTGGAGTCTGCCTAACTCCAGGAGTTAGTGTCAGAATTGAACTGAACCGTTGGACACCCAGTTGGCGTCGGAGAGTTGGAGAGCTGGTGTGGAAAAAATGACAAGTACACGGTGTTGTGGGAAAAAGACACATTTAGTGTCAGAAGTGATGTAAGAAAACACCACACAGATAGGATCAGTTACACTGCTGAGTCAGTCCATAATGGAGCCAGAGACAAGAGGAAGGACCGTCATACTGATCCCATCTTTATGAAAAACTTTGATATTTTGTTTATCGTGGATTGCTGGCATTAATTTTTTTAAAATATTGCACTAAAATATTTATCCCAATGACCAAAAAGCTTGGCTAGTTAAATGAATAAATAGAACAAATGAATAAATAAAATATGGTTAGAGTAATCAAGGAGTCTATAATTGAAGCCAAGATTGAGCTCTGGATTTCTTATCTGTACAAGTAGCCAAGGAGCATGAACTGCTCCACAGTCAAGTAATTGCCCTCTTCCCAGATCCCAGGGCAATGAGGTTTTCTCATTTGTAGCCTGTCCCAACTTCTCAAAATCCAGATCCAAGAAATAACAAATAGCAAATAACAAATAGCTCTCACAAATAGCACCACTAAAGTGCAAAGGACTTGAGTCCTGGTGAGGTCTTCACTGGAAATGGTCAAAGGTCTGCTTGGGACATGGAACGGAGCAGACTCTGGGTTCTGGAGCTCCCACAGAGGTGACCAGGAAGAAGCCGCCTGGGGGCATGGGCAGCAAAACTGGAAAGGGAGTTTAGAGTAGGATGCAGGGAAATGGACCAGATAGTCCTGGGTCTCTGCACTAAGAGGCAGACATGAACTCAAGGCCACTCAGGTGATGGCGGGCCTGGTTAATTCCTTGTTAGAGCCTGAGAGGAATCAACTTAGAAAAGAGCAATTCAGATCCCATGATATGCATGGTTTTGGCATCAATCTTTGGCAAAAAATTGTGTAAAAGGCATGTTTCTTCACTGTGCTTCACATAATACCCATGCGGCTCTAGATTTCTGGAACTCTTAACATAACCTTCAAATCTCTTGGCAGCAACACTGGAATACCAGAGCTTTTGCTAACACCCAAAGCACCAGGTTTCAATGTGCTAGAAGTTCCAGTTTGCTGTGTGAAACCACTGTCTTCAGGCAGCTTGGAGCAATGACTGACAGGACTGACAGCGATGTAATTCTAGAAGCCAAAAGCTGAGGTTCTACAAACAGGATCACATTTTCTACCCAACGCTAATTGTTTTCCCAAGCTATAGCATTTGGATTTTGCCACTTGAGAGATATTTTTCTGTACCCCACTCAAGAAAGTGTCCTTTAAAATAGTTCACTAGGTCTTCACAGCCATTTTGAATACCTATGGAGCAACAGAAATAATAAAATGCACTGAATTTTATAAGACTTGGTAACAATGTTATTTGATAGGTTCTTACTTTTTCTAAACTGTCTTGATATGATTTTTTTCTCCTATAATTTGTGGTGCCTCTAGGATGTTACTGAATTCTAAAAGATACTTGATCTTACCTCTTTTTCATTGTGATGTTGTTGCTATTTATTTGGTGGTTTGACTTGGTTTTGCTTTAGTTTGGGCTTGGTTGGGAGAGAAGAGCTATAACAGGAGTCTTCCACTCAACTCAGAAGTTTGAGCTGTGAAAGCTTATGTTTCAGTCTCTACACTGACAGAGAGGGGAAGATGAGGTCCACAGAGGTTAAGGATCTAACCAGTGACACCCACTGGTTGGTGGCTGAGCCAGGGATAGAACTCAGCTTCCCAGCACTGCTCTTATTAAACCACACACTATCACAATTGCCTGGAAGCAAAGTCTGGTGCGTGTGGCTTCTACTGAAAGAGACAAAGTCATAGCAGGTGTTAAAACCCCTTTTCCCTAGAACGCAGTGAGATTCCCAGGGGTTTATATGGAGCCTGGAATAGGGGCAAGAGGTGTAGATCTTAACCCATTTCTATGTCTACAGTGGGTGGCTGGTGAGAGCTAGTCCTCCTCTGTCTGTCAGGCACAGCTGCTCCAGGTGCCTTCTGAGACATTCCTCCCAAAATTCTGCTCCACGGACCAAGAAACCCAGAGACATTCAGCATCCTCTAAAGGCACTTGATGCCCTTCTCAGCCAGTATCCTTTGGCTTCACAACACAGCCCACAAGCACCACACCCCCTGCCCATCCCCTATGCAGTCCCCAGGAAGACACTCCTCTCCCTGCTTCCAGATGGGCTACTTCTTTCAGCTCACAGCCCTGGCCTCTATCTCCTATCAGTGCTAGAACAATCTGCCTTAACCTCCACGAAGAGGTCAAAAGTGCAAAAGCTATTTATTTGGTTCCTGGAAGTTGTATAAAGCAAGGCCAGCAGTGTCGGTCTGGTTGTAAAAAGAGAGGACACACTGGTCTTTTATTTCTTGTAAATCACTGTTCTCTAGGTGTTGCTTTCTCCTGGGTACTTCCAAGGAGAAGGCTGCTCCATAGGCCCACAGCTCCCTCTCCTTGTGTCCGTATGCAGAAATCTCCCTATGTTGGCATCCCCAGAAGCCTTTGCCACTTCCCCTCCCCTCCAACCACCCTTTCCCTTAAACTCCAAGTGTGAAACTCTTCACTAAGCATCTATAGCACTGGGCTTAGTGACCTCTGCTCAGTAGTATAGAAATCCCTCAGAGTGGAAGTACATACCATCCTGATCCGCTCCAAGAAATGAGGGTGAAGGGAAAACATTGGAAGGATAAACACAGATTAATATTTAAGTTAACCAGTCATATCTGGATAATGCTTATGGGGAGAACAGATTCTTAGGCATTAAAGGAAAAATATTTGAAAGCGTCACTCCAGAGCTTTAAATTGCTCTATGTTAAATAATATTTTAAAGTTATCATATCCAAGGCCATAAATAACACTTCAGAAGAGTTTGATAATGACCTCTTTTTCCTACTTGCATTAAACATAAGGCCAACTTCTGTTTTAATGTTCTTGCTTTATGAAATAAAAGACTTTGTTGGATCTGCTCCCTTTCCTCCTGTATTAGTTTCCTATTGCTTTTGTAACAAATTTCCACAAACTTAGCGGCTTAAAATAACACACATTTATTGTTTTACAGCTCTGGAGGTCAGAACTCATAAAATCAAGGTGTCAGCAGGGCTGCTTTCCTTCTGGAGGCTCTAAGGGAGAATCTGTTTCCTTGCTTGTCCAGCTTCTAGAAGCTGCCTGCATTTCTTCGCTCTTGGCCCCTTCCTGACATCATCCCTCTTGTCATCTCTGCTTGTGGCTTCACATCTCCTCCTCTGGCTCTGACTCTCCTGCCTCCAGGTTTCACTTATAAGGACCCTTGTGATTACATTGGATCCACCTGGATAATCCAGGCTAATCTCCCCACCTCAAGGTCCTTAGCTTAATCGCATCTGCAAAGGCCCTTTTGCCCTGTAGGGTAACATACGGGTTCTGGGGATGAGGACATCTTTGGGGGGCATCATTCAGCCTACCACACTCCTTAGCCACTTTGACCTCATCTTGACCTCCTTGACCCTGCACTCACTCCTTTCCTGCCACCCTGGCCTCTGGCCCTTCTGCCATCATGCCAGACCCCAGAGCCGTCCCTGGCTGGTCCCTCTGCCAGGCATCTCTTCCCCTAGTGAGCGTCCTGGACTACTCCTTCTGCTCCTCCAGGCCTTTACTTAAACATCACCTTCTCAATGAACCCTCTTCCATCCACCTTATTTATAGGTTCATCTTCCTCTCTCTTCTTTAGACACTTGCTGTCCCTTGGCCTAATTTATTTTTCTCCGTGGTAATTATTGCCATCTAACATACTATATATTTTACTCATTTACTTTTTTTATTGCCTCTTTCACTCCTCTCAGATGTGGGCTCCACGAAGGCAAGGATTTATTTCTTTTTTTTTTTTCTCTGCTGAATTTTTTGGACTTAGAAAAGCACCTGGCACATAACAGGCCTTCAACAAATATTAGTTAAATAAATTTGGCTGGGTCATTTATTAGAGAACCTCCCAAGTCCATATCTTTAAGTTTTACATGTGGGCTGATTAGACTCCCAATAAAACATTTTTCTTAATTTTTGGAGAGTTCCAAGGTCCAACTTCCCATTGAGTTCTGGGAGCCCCCTGGAAGAAGAAGGCTGGGTCCTTGCTATCCAGCATACATACATTCATTTAATCCTCAATTTGTGCCAGATACCCTCAGATTTACTTGTCCCAGGAAACTTCAGTCCATGGTTGGGTAAAGGAAGAGAAGTCTCTAGGCTGCGTGGAGTGGGAGAAGTGACCCAGGGGTCAACTGCTTTTTAAATAGACTTCCAACCAGTCCTCCTTATTTTAGGTGCATTTCACCCTCAGTTCCAGGGGTACCAGGTGCCTTCAGCTCCTCAGGCTCTGAAGGACTCTGCAGTAGAGGTTTTGTTGACTCCTGGTTTCCATGTTCTCTAGTATCCTTCATTTTTTAAAAAATCTTTTACCATTCATTCGATTGCTTTCCAGCCTCCTAAGTTTTACTGCTGTTGTCTCCTCTTTGTTCATCCTTCCTTGGGTGTTTACACCCATAACAAATCCTTTTAAAGTTATTTTATTAGAGTTTTAGGAGGTGGTAAGAGTAGATGGTTGTCAGCCCATCACCTTCATTAGAAATGCCCCATATTTTCCTACCACTCTGGGGTTTTGGATCAATACATTGATCTATTGTATGTTCTGTGCATGTTTATTTTCTTAACTTGAATTTTAGGAGAAATCGTGTTCCAAATCATACCCAAGTTGGCATTAGGCACATTTCCATTTATGAGTAACACCTCACAATTGAATGTTGCTTTAAGTTACATGGAACATTTTTAAATTTATCTAACTTAATCCTGTGAGGTAGGCAAGGGTCTAAGACTCAGAAGAACTAGGTAACAATGTGCCCAAGATCAATACAGCCAGTCAGTGTGCCCCAGTTCTCAAACACGTCTTCTGACTCCTGACTCTACCATGTGGTTTCTCTCTTTGTCATTTTGCCTTTCTTTTTTACAAAGAAAACACATGAGAAAAAAATGTGTTTCTTTTCATAAATGTGGCACAGTACAGGAAGCTTGCTGAAAAAAATAGGCATATTCCTGAATGTGAATCCCAGAAGCTTCCCTACTCTGGTCCTGAGCAGGAAAGACATTTTGCTGACCCGTTGGGATGGCTACATTTGTCGTAGTTTGTCTAGAATGTGCTGTCAGTACTGCCTACCCCACGCAGGGGTCTAGTGGTGATTTGGTTTAAGCTGAGAGTCTTCCCAGTCAGTCTCTGTGGTCCTTCCTGGGTCTCAAGTCTTCTGACATCTCATAGACTCTTCCTCTGGTCTCCACGATGTTCTCACATCTTTGCTCCCATAAGGAGATCTGCACATATGTTTCCCATGACTGTGAACCATGAGAAGCTGTCAAGGCCTTTCAATCACTCTAACAGCCTGTAAAAGCTTGCTGTATTTTCAGTTTTACTAAATATTTCTATAATTCAAAAATTATGGAAATGGATAATGTTTCTGTTCTTTGGGAATATATTTAACAGCTGTGTGCATACCAGATGCAAATGAATATATCGAAATAAATTGTGCATTTTATAGACTACACTTCATATTAACTGCCTTCCCCTTCAGGCACCTCCGGCCCTGCCCCTGCCAGAATGTGGAAGATGCTGAAGCACTTTACAGAGGACAATTCGTTTCTTAGTTCTACCTAGAGAAGAGATGAGGTTCTACCCAAGCACACAAGTCCTCCGGCCTGAGCCAGAGCTTCTCAAGGTGAAAAGCAACTTGCTAAAGGTGACTCTCTGCATTGGGAGTAGTGGGCATTGGTTAAGCTGCTAACCCTCTCTAACTCCAGTTTCCATAGTTGTAAAGTGGAGATATTTCACCAGCAGAGTTTACTCGGGGTTAAACGTGGTGAATTAGGTTCCTGACAAATAGATCAGGAACTATGGGCTGGACGGCTGTCACACTTTTGAGTGCCCAAACTCTGAATCAGAAGCTGAAAAGGCCCGTCTTAGTTCTTTCTAACCTCTGGCAGCTACTTTGCAGGCACAGGATTTGAAAATGGCCCAGTTGGTTGTCACAGCCTAAGGCTTTGAATCTGAAGCAAGTATTACAAAAAACAGGAGCAATCGCAGAAGCCTCCTTGGTGGCCTGGTGGCAGTGGGCTCCAGTGTCCAACCCTGGTCACAGGGTGGGCTCCAGCGTTTGCCAGCAGTGGCCGAGGCACCTGACCTCCGTGCATCCTGTCTTGCTTCCTATTCCACTTCTGAGTCAGTTTCTCCGGACTCCCTACTGCTCTGTGACCTACCCAATAGCCCTCTAATAAATTCATTTTGGGCTTAAAATAGCTTAAAATCGACAAATTCTCATGCTTATAGTTAAGGACACTGTTACGAAATACATTTTTTCTTTTCCACACACACACACACACACACACACACACACACACACACACACACATTGTATTTTTAAAATACATTTTTATTGCCTTCCACATTTCTAGAGTTTGGGGCCCCGACCTGTGCATCGCAGGAAAGTTCTAAGTACATGAAGGAGTTCAGAGCAGAGATTTTCCAGAAAGCTGCTTGGTGGAACCAACCATAGGTCATATGAATTGGTTTATCTCCTCAGAGTTTCCCTTCTGTCTTTTCCCTCATGTTCCCAATTATCCAGCTTCTAAAGGCAAGAAGCAGGCTGAGAATGGCGTTCTGAACAATCATGAGGGTTAACAGTTGGGGTTGCCAGGGGCAAACTCTAACTCAGGGCTTTGTTATATCCTCTGACTAATAAGGGTTGGGGGACACTCAGGAGACCATCAGAGGGAAAACCGTAGTTCCTGTGGCCAAATGTCCCAGACAAATCTACACAGAAAAGCTTCCATGTACCAATCCCAGGGCCTCAGCAATGGCTCTGGTTCCCCAGACAGGTAAGCAAGAGCTCATTTGGTGAATTCACTGGGCCAGTATTTAGACCCAGTCCTCACAGGAAGAGAAGTTATACACTTTGCCTGCCTGGATCTAAATCCCAGCTCTACTTCTCACTAGCTGTGGGACTTTGGGCAAGTTACTAAAGATCTCAGTTTCCATATCTGTGAAATGGGGATAATAATAGCATCTATTTCACAAAGCCCTTGTTGTGGAGATTCAATAAGTCAGAACATTTCAAGTGCTTCCAACCAGGCCCAGCACTCAATGAATCATAGTCATTATTGTCATCAGTTGCCAGCTGCCAAATCAATGTTGCTTGGAGAGTGAGGACCCCATGTAACTAACGTTGCCTTACGAGATGGCTGTCAAGTGATTACAAGAATCCGTAACTGTCGTGCAATGGCCGGCATCTTACAAAGAACCTCTTTACTTAGAGAGTAGTGGTTAAGAGCTCAGTCATGGCATCAGAGAACTTGGGTTCAAGTCCTAATCTGTCACTTCATAACCTGGTGATTTTAGGCAACTTCCCTGAGCCTCGGTTTACACATCTCTGATAGAAAGTTAATAATACCTACTTCTTGGGGCTATTTTGAGGATTAAATTCGATAATATACATAAACAGCTTAGTTCAGTACCTGACACATGGAAGTTACCCAAGAATTATTATCACCTTCCCAACAACTCTGTAAGGTAGTAAGTTTTTGATTCTAATTTTCTAGATGAGGAACCCGAGGCTAAAAAGAATAAGTAACGCCCTCAGGATCACGTGACCCAGAAGAGGCAGGAGAGAGACTTCAAATCCTACATTTTTCACCTAAACACATTCAGCATCCAAAACTCCTCTATGGTCAGCATGCCATTGTGATTTCCATTTTGGGTGGGTGAACTGTCAGGCTCTATCCAATTCTCTCAAAGAGGGAAAGAAGTTTCCATGATCCTCAGAATTATCCTAGCATCGTTTCTGTCTCTATCTGTGCCCTTTTAATACTAAAGTCAGGTGATCCCCACTTGTAGGGCGGATGATTGGGGGTGAGAAGAACAGAAGCTAATCCATGTTCCTATCAGAGAAAGGACAGCCTTCATCCAAAATTGCCTTTTGTCACATTCTCTCTATGCATTTTCCTTCTTGCCTATGAGTCCTTTGGCATTTGAGACTTCTGATGGAGTACACCCTTGTCACCCTCTCACCCTTCTTTACGTTAAACAGGATCACTTCAGGCCTGGAAACATGTCAGTTTCTAGAGTGAAGAGCCAGTTTCAGGGCCTTAAATTAAAAACACAGAGTAAATGTTCTATTCCATCTGTCAGAAAGAACTCCATCTCCCTCAAACTTGCTTTCCCGTACTTCATTCCTGCACTTTCTCTGAATAGACTTGACAGAAAAATTATTTGGATGTGTCATGTGCTGTCATCTCGGGCCAACAAACTGATGGTTTAATGCAAAATGACATAGCAGCCCAGGAATTTCATGCTGGAACCCACCTCACACTGGAGTTGGGGGAACAAGTCATTCCACCTGGGAATTTTAAGCAACAGTTTGGCATCCCCCTAATCTGGTCATTGATTTCTTAGTGAAGATACCAGCTCTGGAAAAGACAGGGGTTGGGGAGGGGTGGGCCGCAGGAAATACATTCTCATGGCCCTAAAGACAAGGTTCTCTTTGCCAAAGGAGGGGGAATCTTCTCCAATGGAAACAAGTCTCTCTGTCTGTCTCTCTGTCTCTCTCTCTTCCCCTCCCTACTTGCTCCCGGTCTCTCAACCCGCAAAAATGCTCAAAAGAGCTAGAAACATCCAACAACTCAAAAATGATGCCGGGAGTGATTTATTATTTTGCTTTTAGGATTACTTGTTTGCCAAGTGAAATTGTCCAATATTGAGTGATTTAGTAATCACAGCACAGCTGGTTGGAGGAGAGACTCTCGCTTGGGGCAGTGGGTCAAGTTCCTGACACTGTGTGACTTTGAGGAGGTCATTTGACCTCTCTGGGCCTCAGTTTCTCTGGGAATAGAGGTAGTGGGGGGTGAGGAAGAGATGGATAACTGAATATTTAATGACGTGCATGCTTTTTGGACCTCAGGTTGGGAAAATTTGGCTGCCCTCTGAGAAAGAACTAATGAGGAGCTCTTCTAAAAGTCTTCCCTCAGAAGGAGGATGAGTATTAGTTTACATGGAGAAACTATATGACAACTAGGGGGTCTGAGTACATGACAGTTAAAGAGGTAGGAAAATCAATATGATTCCAAGTAAATTTAGAACCGGAAGCTCATGGGGATCCTCTGTCCATCCCCTCCTTCTTCCGGAGTGAAACCTGAAGTCCAGGGAGGCCAAGAGTCAGAAACCCCTGAGCTCTTCCCACACACAGGAGGCCACCACCTGGTTAGGATGACTCGGCTAGTGAACTACGGCTCCGTTCGCTCTTTGGCAAAGAGACTCTCAGGAACAGAATGATGAGTGGATTCCCCTCATTGCCTTTGAGATGTTAGATGGGACTCTCTTGTTTACGCATTTTTCTAGGTACAGAGGGAGAAACAAAAAGAGAGGTCAGCTAGACTGACTTTTTTGGGGGAGGAAGTGGCCCTAATACTGAGTTGGGGCTCCTGGGGAAGAACAGGCCTAGGGGAGGCATTTGCTCACTTCATAAGAAGTATTCTGCCTTGACCAAGAAATTTGTCATTTATATACGACAGTTTTTCCTTGAAATTCAGAAAAAAATTTGTGTCTTCTGGAGTCTTATTTAATAATCATTTCCCATAAAGTAAAATTAATATGCTCAGACATAAATATGCTAATCTGTTCAGCTGCTGACCTAACCTGATTCTGTCTTCAGCTCTGAGTGTGTCAACTTAAAGTTTGTGACAACTATCTATGTCAACATTAACTGGCCTCAATTACATTTTTATACAAAGTCAAATTTTTTGTTTACTTAACTGATGGCTGCATTTGCTCACTAGGAGCACTTATATTTACAAAGGAGTTAAAAATCAACAGATAATTTCATGAACAAAACAGTAATACAAACACGAATTACCACTTCGCTAGGTTTGACATATATAGCAGCTCTGAATGTTGCCTGGAGCCATCAGTTAAATAAATCAATTCTTTCACATTGACAGGTAACAAAGAAAGAAAAGTTCCATTGCATTTGACATAAGAAGAAAACCAAATTCACAGTTTAGCATGTGAGGAAATTACAAACTTCAGTGAGGCAAGGGTCCCACAGCTACCCATTCTTTTTCTATGGGATTGGACATGAGCCAAATCAGCCGCTAAACCATGGACAACATATTTTAATCATATAAACCTTTAGATGACACAATTACAAAAATGTAATTTGAAGGAGAAAGATTCAATTCTTTCTTCATTGTTTTAGCAGAAGGATGCTAGACAGCTTAAAATTCTACTCCACTTGGAGCACTATTTTAATAAAGGACTGAGTTTATCTAAGTACCTAGCTTTAAAAAATGTGGTTACATGTATCTTGAAAACCCAGACAAGAAATAAAAGACCCGTAAAATCCTGAAGCACATTAAATGACGTTTCCTTTCTCCTTAATCCATCACCACAAATATCAATTAAATGTAATTATATCACATAGGTTCCCCTGAGAGCAAATAAAGATTTGCCAGAACACAAATTGCAACCCAGGTGAACAATATATAATTTTCTTGAGTACACAGACAAATACAGATGGTATACTCTAGAATGTAATGTAACAAATGTGTGTTTACCATAACATATACATTTATTTTTTTTTTAGCTACCAAATGGCAGCAGACCAAAAAATGCAAATGAAAATATAGGAGTTTTTCTTTCTCTTTTCTTGGATGAGAGAATAAATGTGGCATTTTATATTAAAAACTGCTATTAAAAGGCTATTAATCAGGGACAATAATAAATAAATGGACTCTACTAGAAGCTAATGCCAGAAATAACCTTGCAGATTTGGGGGGAAAAAAAAAACACCTTATTTAAACAACAATTTTTCTTATTAAAGGCAAATGTTTTACTGAGCTTGCTGTGAGAGGAAGAAATGAATCCATAAATAGGAAAATAAAACAGGTAAGATAAAAAGTATGTTCTTAACTATTTAGGGAGCTAACTATTCCCATGGAAGAGAAAGAACAAGGGAGAAGTGAGGCAGAGGGCAAAGGTCAAACACAACTTTACCAATTATGAAAAGGAGCTGCCCAGCCGATGTTGAATTCAAAGATCTCAAGGAATATTTCTCAGGAAAGCTCTTTTTTTTCCTGCAGGAAAAATGAGCAAATGTCATGCTTGTGTTCCTTTTCACTATATGATGTGTAACGTATGAATTTCTTCTGTCAGATGTTTTTAGGGATGGAAATTTAATTCATTCTCAGTGTCGAATGGAAAACCTTGAAAAATAATCAATTTAAGATTGAATGTGCTGATATGTCAAGTATTTTTAGTCTCTACCCTTGTTTAAAGTAATAAAAATAATTATCTAAAACAGAATCTTGGAAGCACTGGCATTTTCCTTTTCCTGTTACTCACTCTCTTCAGATGGAACCCCCCCACACACCGCCCACCGGCCCCATATTGACTTTCATAGCAAGAATATTCCAGTTTCAGATGTAGGAAGTGCTGTGGGGAAGCAGAACCTGGGGCTTTTGAATCTACATGATCCTCAGCTTTCTCAGCTGGAAAATATCAGAAGTGACCACTAAGAACCTTTCTAATATTAGTGATTCTGTGATTTCCTACAACAGCATCAAATAACATGACCTCAAGGTAGGACTTATCCTTACGACACAGATGCTGCTGTGTAAGTAGCTGTCTGTTCCTTCCCTCCTCATGGTCCAAGGTCAGTTCCATGTGACCCTGGGCTTGAGGGAAACTTCTCCCTCACCAGGATGCCCCTTAAGCTGCCTAGAAAAACTCCTTAGGATCTGGGATAGCCTGACTTTGTTGAGCTAATGCTCTGCGAGTGTGAGCTTGGTCCTGGTCCTTCCGACTGATAGTCAGGGGCCGCCCTTCTCACCCACAGAGAGCTCCATGGAGCCAGGCTCCCGTCCAGGGAGGGGAGGCAGGTGGGCTCCTCCAGATGCCTTTTCCCTTCCTCACGCCACTGCCTGCTCCACATGCCTTTTCCCTTCCTCACGCCACTGCCTCCTCCACACACCCCTTGCCCCCATCACCAATACCCTTAACTCCTCATTCCCCCGAGAGTTCCTTCTTTTCTCCATTAGGTGCTACTCTAGTAGTTACTAAACCCCAACCTTCCTGTTCTATATGTGACTCTCAAGAGCCTCTTCAGCCGTGGTTGGTGAGCTTTTGCTGTCCTCTCCTGCGCTCTCTGAAGCCCAGTGGGAATGGGGGCAGTGAGCTTCCATTCTAGGACAGGAAAGGGGGAAGGTTATAGAATGGTTCTGCATTCCTTCCTTCCTTTCCTAGCCCATCCTACTTTTTCTTCTTTCCTTCCTTCCTTCCTTCTTTCTTTCTCTCCCTTTCTTTCTTCCTCCCTCCCTCCATCCTTCCCTCCATCCCTCCCTCCCTCCCTCCATCCCTCTCTCTCTCTCTTTCTCTCTTTCCTTTCTTTCTTTCCCCCTCATTCTTTCTTTTCTTTCTTTCTTCTTTCTTTCTTTCTTTCTTTCTTTCTTTCTTTCTTTCTTTCTTTCTTTCTTTCTTTCTTTCTTTCTTTCTTTCTTTCTTTCTTTCTTTCTTTCATCTTTCTCCACCCTCCCTTCCTTCCTTCCTTCCTGCTTTTCTTCTTTCCTTTTCTAGAGGACTTCAGAAACATTAATCACGCTTTCTAGTTCATGTCACATTATCTACAACTGGTCCAAGGAAGGCTACTCTCTAGTGTTAGTTAGTTAGTTATCCCTTTCCCCCATTCTCTTCTGCTGTTTCCCTACTCGAACCAGGAAACCATTCTAATGTTTGATATGAATCCTCCTGTTTGTGTATGCACTTTTAAAATGCATCAGGTACTTCTCTACACATGTCTTTTACTTTATCTGAGTGGTATTATGTTGTAGCTCTCATAACGTTTCTTAGAAGTTGCTACTCAGCCTCTCATGTTTACTGTCACCTGTTGTTCCTATCAGCTGCACAGCACCTCATACCTAATCCATGTCTCCTGGGTGGTGACAGCCTCCGCCTACCTTCAACCACAAGAATCACTGCAATGAACATACTTGCATGTGTCTCTTTCGGGGAACCTGTGAGGAAATATTTAGGACCCATCTGCAGGAGTGGAATGCCTTAATTTGACTGGGTACTGCCAGGTTGCTCTCCAGAAGGGATATGCCAAGCTTCACTCCCACCTGTGTTTCCTCTATCTCCCCAACAGCATGTGGTCCTTGGATGTTATTTAATTTAGAATGATTATCATCATTTATAAAGTGAAAGGAAACTTCTCTATATTCACTGGTTCATTGCTCCCAAAATTTTCCCCAAATTTCAAAAAGAAATGATGTCATACATTTGGGTATATATTAGATGTTTTCCTTTTAGAAAGAATGTGACTATATTATTATAAGATACAAAAGGAATGGAAAACATTGCATTATGTTGGTCTCAACACCCCAAATGTTATATACTAGGAAAAAAGAAGTGCTGTGTAAGACTCCAGAAGAAATACATTAGGATCTACTGACCAATTTCAAAGATCTAGCTGGAAGATGAACTCACCTGGTACCCTCTCATCCATTACATCTTAATATAGTCTCATCCTGAATGCTTTCCCTAACCCTTGAGCTGGTTAGGTGCACTCTCTGTGTGTCAGAATTGCCTATTTGATTGTCTGTTTCCCCACAGGCTCTGTTAGGCAAGCTCCAAGATTGCAATGACTCCTTGTTCATTCATCAGCCTTGTTCATTGCTGAACCCCGGTGCCTAATCCATACTGAGTGTCTGATCCATACTGGTCATTGAAAAAATAAGCGTTCTAATTAGGGTTCTTCCCCACACCACCAAGCAATTCTTGTACCCCAGCTGTGTGTGCCACAATTCAATTCAATTCTGACACTATCTACCTGGAGAGAGCATCAGATCCCACAGGTTAAGGGCTCCTCCTACAAACACCGCCAGCACACACATGTCAGATGCCAATCACAAGTCCAGGTTGCCCCTTATCCTTCTGACCAACCAGGTATAAATCTGAAGTTCCAAGTGATCTCGGGGAGAGAGCAGAAAGCAGTGGCTTGAAGCAGGATCTTATTTCCTTGCCCAGGAATTGAACTTGGGTAGCCTGGATGAAAACCAGGAATTCTAGCCTACTAGTCCACCAGGGGCTAGAGGATAGAGGCAAAGTTGGCCTGCTCTTGCCCCATTTGAAAAATGAATTTCTCAAAGAGGCAAAAACTGCAAAAATAGGTACAAAGTTTATTATTAGAGACATAGCACAACATGTGAGAGAGCAAACAGAGAAACAGTTTATTTAAGACAGAAGCAAGGCAGAAATACACACCCAGAGAAAAAGGGTGTGGGTGTCCCCCCTAATGAGAAGGTGATTCAAATCACTTATATAGGGCAGTTCTTCCAGGTCTTTGTTTACCTTTGGCCAATTATCTCATTTCCTTTCCACACCTGACCTGTCCTAGGCCCCTCCTGGACATGTGTGCACATCTTTTTTACCAAGATATGGCTTCTAGTGCAGAGGCCTATGGGCAGGTTGACACCACCTATTATGGGGTGGCGCCCCCTCTCTTTTTGCCCCCTAGGAGCCTTTCTGCACGTGTGTAGTCGGGGAGGTCTCCTTGATCTCTAGAATAAGAAATATGTGGTCTCTTTATCTCTTATCCAAGCAGGCCTCAGCTCCTCTCTGCTCCTGCTATTATCTTTATCTTGGAGTATCTGTCCACAGGGGACAGATTCCAGCTGCTCAGCCTGGGGCCCATCTATCTCCTGCCTCACAAGGAGCCCCCTCCTTGGGTTCGATTAATTTGCTAGAACCACTCACATAACTCAGAGAAATATTTTACCTACTAGATCACCAGTTTATTACAAAAGGATGTAACTCAGGAATAGACAGATGGAGAGATACACAGGGCGTGGAGCTTCCCTGCAGTCTGAGTGCACCACTCTCCTCACATTTCCACATGGTCACCAACCAGGAAGCTTTCAGATCCCCATCCTTTTGGGTTCTTATGGAGGCAACATTACATAACCATGATTGATTAAATCACTGGCCATTGGCAACTGATTCAATCTCCAGTCCCTCTCCCCTCCCCAGAGGCTGGAGGTGGGACTCAACATTCTGACCCCCTAGTTACAGGGTTGCGTGCCTTGGCACACAGCCCCATCCTTAGGTTACAGAGCGCTTTGGAAAAGTTGCCTCATTACATAATAAAACACATCTTAACACATGTTATATAACATAAGACATCTTAACTGTTCTTAACACTTAGGAAATTCCAATGGTTTTAGAACTCTGTGCCAGAAATGGGAACAAAGACTAAATTATATATATTCCTTATTATAAATCACAATATCACAGCAAATATTTCTTCAATAAATGAATGCATAAATAAGTGAATTGGGGCTTCCCTGGTGGCTCAGTGGTTGAGAGTCCGCCTGCCGATGCAGGGAACACGGCTTCGTGCCCCAGTCCGGGAAGATCCCACATGCCGCGGAGTGGCTGGGCCTGTGAGCCATAGCCGCTGGGCCTGCGCGTCCAGAGCCTGTGCTCCGCAACGGGAGAGGCCAGAACTGTGAGAGGTCCGCGTACCGCAAAAAAAAATAAATAAATAAGTGAATTGATTTGGGGTTGCCAAAACCTAACCCTGTGCCTGGTACAGGCCTTGGGTGAAATAAAGGGATGAATGTGTGAACAAATGTCCACTACCCCTCTTCCCCCTTCCTCCCTTTCCTCCTCTGGGCTTCCCCATCAGATATGAATTTTGCCAGATTCCACGTGGGAGGATAGGGCAGCCCCCAGCAGAGCTTTAACTCATGCTACCATCAGTTGGCCCCTTCTCACTTCAGGATGATTAGGTGTTGGGGAAATTCGAAAGGCCCTTGTTCCTGGAAAAGTTGTGGCCCTGGGAAAGGAGTGAGAAAGAACAGCTAAGAGGTAGTAGCCCATGGGGTACACACCTCTCCCGCCCTCCCCTCCTCCTCCAGGCTTTATCCTTCCTGACAGCCTAATGAAAGGCTGGTTTGGGGTGGGGGTCCCCTGATGACACACAGATCTATACGTGAACATACCAAAGAGAAAACGCATAGAATCATATTAAGATGGTTTGTTTTCATATCCATACAGTATAAAAAGTGATCTAAAGTTGACAGCTTCTAGGCAGAGTTTTTCCTCTATAAGCCCTCCATATTTTTCCTGGATGGGGAAGACTGTTTTCACAGCCAGAAAAGAGCACTTGAGAAATTCTTGGGGCCTGAGTGATGCTGCAGGCCATCTTCCTTGGTTCACAAGCAGTGAAGAATTCAACTTACACTGTATTTCTACCTAATTAAAATCAGCAAGAGAGCCTTTCGAATCAAAGCCATCCTATGCCAACTATTTGGACCAGAGAACTCGGACATTCGATAGCTGAAGCCCCAGCCATTCACATTCCAAATACGATAACACATCTGCTTGTGCTGTAGAGTCTGCTCAGGGTTTTGACTGAAGGCCTCTCACCTCTCTGCACCAACCTTGGTGTTCGTGCTGAGATTTGCAGCAGAACATTGACAGCACAAACTACAGGGCCCTGTTCACTTAGAGACTACTTTAAAAGAGAGCATTTATGCTAAATTTATGTTCCTTGAGGACCTGGTCTATCACTCAGAGCTTTAGCATAGGGTCTTACCCATACAGTAACCTATCAAGATTGGTTGACTTATCGATATAAATTTAAAAATCAGACTAGTCCTATTGTTATTGCTGGTTCTCCCTTCTAAGGTTGAGGACAGCTGTCAAGCTGTCTTGTCCCACCTCTAACAAAATCCAGGTAAGAGCCCCACCTCCCCGGCATTGTCACTGGTGGAACAGTAATTTCTTCTGTTCTTGCCCTCTGCAGGGAAAGAATTCAGTTGAGGGGCATAGAGCAGTTTTAAGGAGCAAGGATTTTATTAAGCAGAGATAAAGTCACTCCCAAGAAAAGATGAGAGCAGAAGCAGCCCCAAATGGGGTGGGGTGCGGTTTTTTACAGTGATGGTCCCTCCCTGTGTCCTGTGTCATTTAACTGACAAGTTGATTGACAGCTTTAGGCTATATAACTTTTCTCCTAGTGCTCAGGCACTTACCCATAAGCACCCAAGCAAAACAGGGGGTGGGGGGGAGGGGCAAAAACCGCAATGCTAATTTATTACGAATCCGCATAATGAACCCCAGGTTACCTTGAGTCACCTTTTAGGTCTTGGTGCACCTGTGACAACCTGTACTGGCAGTTTTATCTTGCTTAGTCCGGATATAGCTGGAAACCTGGTGTTGGTCCTTGACCGCAAGAGGGAGGATCTCTGGGTGTGTTCTGATCACCAGAGTCCAAGTGGAGGAGGGAAAGACGACCCCACCCAGGATGTGGCAGGACCTGCTCACATCTGACTAGCTACATAACAGCATGAGATCATCTTCTCAAATCCTTTGGGCTTCTTAGAAGAATGGAACCATTTGGGAGCAAAATAAATATCGATAGCCTCCATTTTCAATAAAACAAGTTAGCCCAACCATTAAAGACAATTTATATGACAAGCATATTTTTTAGAAGACCTCCATCCTTGGAAAATAAGCAGGATTTTATGTTTCCATGCCATGGAATTTTCTCCAAGCACCCTGAGCCAGAGGGTAATTCTGCCTATAACCGAGTAGTATGAAAACCTTCAATAAGACCTCTGCATAAGAGTGTTCAGCCTCCCAGGCACTGCCTTCTAGACACTTAAACTTCTGGGAGAACAAAAGGATGGGCTGGTTTTGGCCAAGTGACTTGGGTACATTGGGATGAATCATTGGGTCTGTCCTCCAATTCTAGATGGTTATAGGCACCTTCTGGAAATGTATCCTTTAAGCCAGGACATGAATGCCATCTTAAATTATTTATGGAATAAATCAGGGAACACATACTTATTATATGCTAGATGTCCATACACTAGACATCAAGGGAAGACCTAAAGGCCTAGAACTTCAATCTGACTGAAAATAATAGCTAACATTTTTTCAGCTGTTATCACTGTTGTAAGGCACTGTTCTAAGTGCTTTACATATATTAACCCATGTAATACTATTACTGTCTTCACTTTGCTGATGAGAAAACTGAGGCACAGAGAAATTAATCAGTTTACTCAAAGGTATACAGTTCAACAAAGGCAATTGGTTCCAGGGCCTTTTTCTTAAAGAGGATGCTCCATTACATCCCTAATAGACAGTCTGGGCTCCCAGAGGGCTCACAAAAGAAGTGTGAGGCACAGCTCTGCCTACCAGAACCTCATTGTCTAGGGAAGAAAAATCGCGGAGTCGTTTCCAGCCAATAAGAGTGTTGAGCGCACATCCAGCAAGCTCCACCCCCCAGAAGAAAGCAGGGGAAATTCGGGTGGGACCGCGATTTCTCTCACAAGCCAAATCCCGTGCAGGCTGCCTACTCCCCCTTCCTTCTATCAGCACAGTCCCTGTCCTGGAGGCTGGGAGAGGCGGGCTGGGTGAGCTGCTGGGGCCTGCAAGCAACCTGCTTGCTTGGGACTCAAGTAAGATGGTTCAGAGGGGCTGCTTTTCAGAATCAGTTACATTCTGAATGTATCCTGGGGAAAAGGTAAAGACCAGAGATAGAGTTAATTCAGGAGATAAATTCTAGCCCCAATAGAGAGCGAGCCCACCAATGGTGCCAGTCTATGGGAGCCAGCATCCAAGGTACCACCACCTGGTGCACATCCTCAGACTCCAGATGGGGAGAATGCCTCTGTGGTTGTTATTCTGGTATTTCCCCATCATTCTAATGAGTAATTGCACTGACTCAGATGCCTCACTTCATGGAGACCACCCCCGCCTGCCTTTTCAAAGTTTCTCCAGACTCCAGCATAACCCGGGAAAGAGAAAGCCCAGGCTGAGTCCCACTGCTGCTTCCGTCCCCCTCCCCACACGTGTCTTAAAAGCAAATCTGAGTCTGTTTCAAGAATTTCAAAGTAAATGTTTTCAATCTACCAGAGCCCGTTAACAAATATGAAGCTGTTATATATTTTTCCCTCATTTAAAATGTTCCTGATATAACCTGTAATGACCAGGACTTACACAAAAGATACATTAAAAGATGAATATTGGGCTTCCCTGGTGGCGCAGTGGTTGAGAGTCCGCCTGCCGATGCAGGGTACACGGGTTCATGCCCTGGTCCGGGAAGATCCCACATGCCGCGGAGCGACTGGGCCCGTGAGCCATGGCCGCTGAGCCTGCGCGTCCAGAGCCTGTGTTCCGCAACGGGAGAGGCCACAACAGTGAGAGGCCCGCGTACTGCAAAAAAAAAAAAGAAAAAAAAAAAGATGAATATTAATGTGTCTACTCTACAAAGATGCAGGCAATTCCCCTATAGAGCAAGTTTCCTTAGTGGGTTTAAAAATGATTCAAGCTCCAACTCCACCCCCCACCTCCACCATACACACTCTATCTTGTTTCATTTTGAGTGAAGGTTTTTATTTTTTCCAGGAACACATTTATTGTATGTGTAGTACATATACTTATCTGGGAACATATCAGCAGAATTCTCCCCAACAACTGAAAATATGTAGGACTAATCTGAATTCGAACACAAGAGGTTCTATAAACACTGGCGTCCCCGTCACCCCTTGTTTTTGGCTCTCTGTGAGTCAATGAGTCCTCATCTCCCTTGGGCTCCCAGAGAGCACACAAGCCTGCTGCTGACAAGAAGAAACTGCTGCTCAAATGACTGGCTGGGGCTGGAAGGAGCACCCCACAGAGGAGTATCGGCTCCAAGTCGCAGCTTCAAACCACAGAGGAGTATCGGCTCCAAGGAGGCAGTTACCTTAAAGTAAACACTTTGTCTATAAAGTAGTTTGATGGCCCCAATAAGTGACTTCCACTCTGTCTCACAGGTGTCTGTGCACATATTTTCTTTGTGGAGGAAATTGTAATATCCTACTCTTAGCAGCACGGAACCCCCTCTCCCAGAGAGCATATTAAGTGACCTTCCAGTTTCCAAGGCTTTGTTAAGAGTTCTGTAAAAACAGCTACATATTTCACACAAGCTGTCACTAAGCATGTTGACTGATTTTCTCTCCTAAAGACACTTCAAGCCAAAAACCCATTCAATTTTGTATGAAAGGAGTTAAAAACAACTTATTTTTTCTTCCTTTTTCCCCCTACATCTTATCTAAGGCAGTCAAATCATAGCCAGCATGTTGGGAGTATAGTGACATTGAAAATAACTTATGTGTCATCCCTACCAACCTCTCGGATCAGTAGCCCAGGATCTGGTTCATTCAGATGTTTCAAAACGCTCATGAGAAGCCACACTTCTACCTCCAAGCACTATCTTCAGTTTACTCTCTATGCCTTGAACAGAGGAATCTCATGAAAAGGGAGAGTTTCCTTTGTTGCTTGACAAAGCAATAGAAGGGCAAGCACAATTCCACAAGTGCCCAGGATCCTGCACTCTGCGTTTGTCTCAGTCAACTCGGGCTGCTGTCACAGAATACCACAAACAACAAAATATTTATTTCTCACCATCCTGGAGGCTGAGACATCTGAGATCAGGGCACCAGCAGATTCCGTGTATGGTGAGGGCCCACTTCCTAGCTTGTAGACAACCACCTTCTCACTGTATCCTCATGCGGCAGACAGTGAGAGCTCTGGTCCCTTCATCCTCTTATAAGCACACTAATCCTTATGAAGGCTCCACCCTCATGCTCTAATTATGTCCCAAAGGCCCCACCCCCTAATATATCATCCCACTGGGGGTTAGGGTTTCAACATGTGAATTTGGGGGGCACACAAACGTGCAGTCCATAACAGTGCATTACCTATCTTAATGAACTGTGTTACTTCCCAGGAAATTTACTCATTCTCTATCACAGAGCAGGATGCAAATCAAGCCTTGCTGTAGTCTTTTATTTCTAGCCTGGCACAATGCTTGTACAATAGGTATTCGAGAAATATTGTTTGAATGAATGAATAAATGTTTAACAATTCAGGGAGGGGTGGCAGAGATTTTCTCAGCTGGTGTTTAAAAAGGCAGTCGGTCCCTAGAGAGGCACCATCCCCACTGTCATCAGGCAGATGCTGTGGCCTGGCCTTTCTCCTCCCTTTCCCAGCTAATTTTGCTGCACAGCTGCTCTCACTCTTGGTAGGATGAAAAGCAGAAGGAAAGGGGGCAGATTCAAGAGGCTCCTCTTCCCTAAACACCCACAACAATTTTTCTTAATGACAACTTTAAATATGTAGGTGCTATACTTGCTTTCTTCAAAGGTGGTGGACAGAATTGTTCTGAAGCCTTTGCTTGTTACGGAGAATTCATTGAAAAGGAAAAGAACCATCTGTCCAAATTCTTCTGGATGTTTTAAAAATAGACATGAATCTAAAAAGTTAACCCTGGATTCTTCCTACAGACTAAGAAAGCAAATACATTTTTTATTAATTGAATGCTTCATGTTGCTAGCATATTCCTTTTAAATAGTTTACATTTTAGATATACTGAATCTTAGTTCACTGACTTTCCATATTGCTAAGAGAACTTTGCAAACCTCTGGCCAGGGTTAGGGTGGGTCTAGGTGGCTGGTCATTCAGAAAGGGAGACTGTGGAGTCCTCAGGCTCTCGGCTTTAGCTCCTCGCCTTTGAGACTTGGTTCCCTCATCTATAAATTGCCAGGTTGGGCTTAATTCCCCAGGGCCTCAGACAGTGGGGTGGAGGTGTAGGAAAGGCATGGAAGAACTAACCAGAGCCGTTCCAGTTTAATCTGAGTTCATACTGGTTCCATCTAAAATTTTCTTTGATCCAAAAGGAGTTCTGATGTAAAAAAGAGAAAGTTTGCATAAACCCCTGGATTAAATGAATGGCAGCTGAGTTCCCTTGGGGTTCCAAATTCCCATGGTAGATATTAGTCTTATAATTTTACCACTTAAGTAAAATTCACAGTTTTATAGCTGTTGAGTCTTTGGTTTGGTTTTAAAAGCAAGGAGTAGCTATGCATTCTCTGAGGGTAAGCTTTTGGTAAGGAATGCAATACCTTCATTTATAACAGGTCCTCTGGAAAGATATGAATCCCCGACAAGAAGGCCTTCTTTGCGTAAGAATCTCCGGAGGGCAAAGGAGAAGCAAGAAGCAAGGGATTGTCCTTCTGCCACTGAGAGAGAAGGAGGAGGTGGAGGGTAAGAAGACATGAGCAGGGCTTCCCTGGTGGCTCAGTGGTTGAGAGTCCGCCTGCCGATGCAGGGGACATGGGTTCGTGCCCCGGTCCGGGAAGATCCCACATGCCGCGGAGCAGCTGGGCCCGTGAGCCATGGCTGCTGAGCCTGCGCGTCCGGAGCCTGTGCTTTGCAACGGGAGAGGCCACAACAGTGAGAGGCCTGTGTACCGCAAAAAAAAGAAAAAAGAAGAAGAAGAAGACATGAGCAGCAAAAGCATCCCAACAGTAGAAGTTGTGGAGAGAGAAAGGTTCCAGAGAAGGAAGTCAAGTATGGAAGGGGAAGACGGTTCTAGGCTGCCTCCCTACCTTGGACAGAAGGAAGGGGGTGTGAAGAGCCTTTCACTGGTAGGATCCTGCAAAGTCAAACACGGCTGAGAAGGAAAGGAGAAAATGAGCAGAAAGTGCTGGAAGAACAGAGGATATGGTGATAGCTTAGCACGGTTTGAGAAGGTTTTCTAAGGAGTGATTGATGGCTGAAGTGAAATAAAAGGTTAAAATCAGAAGATAAAGATGAAACAAATATAAATTTCACAATAAATGGAGGGAACAAACAGCAGAAAAAAAAAGAAAAAACAGATGGATTTGGTCAAGGAAGAGTTTGTTTTAAAACACAGGAAGAAGATGTGTCTTTGGTAAAAGCTAACAGCCCTAAAGATCAGCTTCTGAGTCAAACTATCATTGAAGAGTCTTATAACTGCCTCATAAATGGCCTTATTAATTTCATGGCACTCAGAACAGATTCTTTTTTTTTTTAGAACAGATTCTTAAAACATCTTAGAACTAAAATCTGAGGCTAACTATGTCCAGCTTCTATTCACGAAGCTTCTATACTTACCATCTGCACAACATTTATTTCTCTTTAACTTCCTCTCCCTGTTAGATTTTTATCCACACTTTTAAAAGTCAGTGAGGAAATCAAGGAAGAGGAAGATTTCTACAGAGAAGGGAAAAAAAGTGACTAAAGGAAGTAACTCATATTACGGTCTAGGGAACCTCATTTTGCAAATCTAAAAAGTTAAGTGTTTGAAATATTATGACAACTTGCTTCTGTGTAAAGAAAAACCAACTCTATTTTCAATCCATACTCAGTAAGAACTCCCCTGCCCACAAAAACAAGCAAGGTGAGACTCTGTGGGAAGTTAACAAGCTGAGAAGTCCATTCTTCCTTGAGGTTTGAATCTTTCCATGAATGTCTGATGAGTCTGTCATAAAATCTGTTGCTGTCTCTTTTTAAAATAGTAACAACTAGTACCCTATATTGATAATAGTGATTATTGTGTGTATTTATTTATTTGCCTTAGCCAAAAGAGCAAAAAGCTCTATGCTTAGAAAGAAGTTAAACAGTTTCCTAGAGCCAAGTGCCCCCAGCTCAATGATGACATTACTTAATGTAAATGATAAACTAAATAAGCCTTGTTTTGTGCCACGCCCATAATGGAGAGTTTCTGGGGCAGTTTCCTCCTTATGCAGGGAGGACACAGGATCTATTGCTGTTCTCTTCTGGAATGTGACTGCTTTCAATGATTTACAAATCTTACTCTGCAGAAATCCCTCTCCCTGTGGACGAGGCTTTTCCTCTCTTGCATGCTACAGAAGGAACAAAATAAAAATTAAACCAACAGAGCAACCTGGTAGGGAGCATCGCTGCAGGGGCAGAGAAGCATGGTGTTCCCATAGAGACTGAAGCCCGGAAGCCTTTGGGTCTCTGTACTTCTCACCAAAGCCAGAGTATGCAGAACCAGGACTCCAAGGCCCCTTAGAAAGCAGCTCCCACCAGCCCTCGCCCCGCCTCTCCGCCCAGCAGGCCCCAGGACACAGAGCAGGCGTTATCTCTCACACCTGCAGGACGCAGTTCAAACCCCACCTCCCAGCAGAGCATCCCCACCCACCTCTACAGCCTCATCTTTTCCTTTTTCGAATTCCTTCCGCACCCAAGGTCTGACCTGAGAATTTGACATTAAATCTCACACCACCTTTTCTTTTCCTCCAGATCAAGTAGAATTGTTTTGCTGTCGCATTTAGCTGGAGAACTCGAAGAAGGGTGGGCACGTCATATCTTTTGCTTCCCTGGTGGCCTCAGCCTGAGCCTCACTCAGGAATTACTTGCCGAAGTGAATTGATTGAGTCTGAACAGTCAGGGGGAAGAGGGCAGAAAAGCAAATACTTTCTAGACAAACCTCAGAACCC
This sequence comes from Aethalodelphis obliquidens, assembly GCF_003676395.1. Lineage (NCBI taxonomy): Eukaryota > Metazoa > Chordata > Mammalia > Artiodactyla > Delphinidae > Aethalodelphis > Aethalodelphis obliquidens. The sequence continues at coordinate 32,249,984 of NW_020837961.1, read as the reverse complement.
TTCCTCTTTCTTAAGCATGCAAGGGGGTTTGGGCTGGTGGTGAAAGACTTCCCCACCGAAGTTCCTCTCTGCTTGTAATCCGGTCAAACAGTGGCCTAAGAGCAAAGGGAGGCCTTTTCTCTCTCCTTGGTATTTCCCAATTTTTAACATTGCCTGTGATTTTGGAGAAAAATAAAAGAATGGGGGGTTTATTAAAGCCAATTTCTGAGCCCTAGATATCTAATTTTTTCTTTTTATTTATTGATTATGTATTTATTAAAAATATATAATTGTTGAGTGGTTGCATTGCACATTATGACGTGTGCTGGGTGCACATTGATGGGTAAAAACGTGCGTGGCCGTGACCCTCACGGAGCTTGTTGTCTACCAAGTGAGACAGACTTTGAACAAGTAAACAGACATATAAGACAAAATACTAATGGGTGGATTATATGATCTGTGAATTATATCTCAATAAGACTGTTACTAAAATACTAAAGACTACAGAGAAGGGCCTTCGTAAGTAGAGCGTCAGGACACTTGTCTCCACCCGTGTTGTCGCCGAGTGTTCCGTGTACCATAACCATCCTCTGCCCATCCTCAGTGATATCCAGCCCACACTAGGTGCTGCTGACAACATCTGCCGCCCACAGCCTGTGGGGAGTCAGAATCAAGACTTTCCTCTCGAAGATTATGGAGAACAGAAGGAAACACTAAACGTTCAGCTGCCACCTCCTGTCACCAATGTTCTGGTCACATTTTAACTTGGCGAATTGGATCAGCTGTTCCCGAGGCTACTCCTCTCCCCCTCTTTCGGGGGGTAACTTTCATCTCCTTCAACGGCTTCATTTTCCACTTTGGTGAGTCACCGGGCAGAGGATGGAGAATTTTAAGTCATTACTTTCCTCATCTTTGCAGATAATTCGATACCGTACATGGTCCTTTAGAATGTTTCTTCTGTATTTATATCTTGGCAAGGACATGCTACATTGTTCGCAATTCTTCTATTCTCATTGCCAGCTTTTTCTGGAAAAATCATAGAAAATAAGATGCAGGATACATCAAGCCACAACCACTTGGCTCCCTGGTGTAAGGGTATTTTTCATTCCCCTGCCCCCCTCATTGCTTTCCAGCTCTCTGCCTCTCTCTCTCCCTCTCTGTCTCTGTCTCTCTCTCTCTCTCCCCTGTCTCAGCTGATGCTTTTGAAGACACCCTCTATAGACTCTCCTGGGACCCCAGCTGTACTCTGGAGCTTCCTGAGAACACGCTAATCCCCTTCCTCTTTCACATCCTGAAAATTAAACATTCCAGAAGAACTCTTCTTCCAGGTGAGACTGACTGGCTTCATCTCTGACAGGCTTTCTACTTGCATTGACTGGAGAGGCAAAGAAAAATTAGGTGTTCTCCAGCAGACTCTCTAAGCATACAATGAAAGGAAGCCCCTAATCTAAACCAGCCCAGAATTCCAACGTTTTGGGCATGTCCTACCATCTACAAATCCGTAGAGCTAGCTCCCCTAATAACAGCAGGCACTTCTGGACTTCCAAAAGAGAAGTTAAGTTACCATTTGCTGCCCAGAGAGCATTTAGGGAACTTTTTCCTGCAGGGCCAAGCCAGTGGTTACAGGCATAAGAGTGTTCCTTTGGTGAATAAGAGATGCAAATTTAGAGTTATTTACCAACTCTCATCACTAACTACATTAAAATATAAGCCTTGGCCTGTGACAGTAAAACTGTGTTTTCTTGACATTTGGGTTTAAATGTTTTCAATATATTACACAAGAGTCTGCAGTATTTGTCAGCTTTATGTCAGTCATGTGTCTGAAATATTTCCTCTGAATAAAGAGTGCGGCCCAGATTTATTTGTGGGTGGCACTGAATCTTTATTCCCCGATGCACCTCCAGCTGCTGTGGAGACATTCCCAATGACAAGAAGAGAGTAATATATTGTGAGTAGAGAGAACTAAATAAGGAGTTTGGACCATCCCCTAAGTGGAATGCCAAGCAGCAAAATGAATAGCATATTTGATTCAATTATTGCAGAAAGGGTTGCATTGACAGTTCAAAGATGCAGTCATGGATTTGGTAATGAACTTGAAAATGTTCAGTTCCTTATACTTCCTTATACTATACAGGCAGAGCCAAAGGATGTATCATTTTAGTATAGATTTAAGATGACCCAGCAATCATAATAATAAAATAAACATGGTAGGACACCCTATCAGGGGACTGAGCACCCACGTGGATTTTCTTTTTCCTATCAATTTCAGAATTTGAAAAAATAATCATTTAGATGATTAGATCAGTTACATAAGTGTGTCTCCTTGACTTTCTTCTGTAGACTTAACCCCAGGAACATGGTGCTGCTATATGTGGTCACCTGACGGAGCCTACGTATTCTGTTACCTAAAAGTTTGCCTTGTGTTTCAGAAAACCACATATGTAATTAATTGAGCCGGTGCAGACTTGGGTGCTGCTTCCAGTCTCAGGTCAATGGAATCTCTACCCTTACCTCACCTGCAGTTCAGAGCAAACAAAGAAAGGACTGAACTGCAGGTGCCAAAATATGAATAGAGAAAGTAGCAGACACAGACGTTGCTCTCAGGGATTTAGATCCTATTTCCTCTCTATATAACTTGGGTCATATTTTTCCTCTGTTATGATATTGGGTTGTGTTGTGGGTTGAATTGTGTCCCCCAAAGATATGTTGAAGTCTTAACCCCTTGTATCTGTGAATGGGACCTCATTTGCAGATGTAATATCATTAAGACAAGGACCTACAGGATAAGGGTGAGCCCTAATCCAATTACTGGTGTTCTAATAAGGAGAGAGAAATTCAGACACATGGACCCACAGGGGAGAAACTCATGTAAATACGGAAGTAGATGCTGGAGTGTTGCATCTACGAGACAAGGAATGCCAGCAATCACTGGAAGCTAAAAGAGGCAAGGACGGAACCTAGATCTTTCAAAGAAGTTATGACTCTGACAACACCTTGGTTTTGGACTTCTAGCCTCCAGAACTGTGAGAGAATAAATTTCTGCTGTTGTAAGCCACCCAGGTTGCGGAAGGAAACTAATACAGATTGATTTTCATTTTTTTCTTCCATTTCAGTTACTTAATCTTTAAATTTTCTACTTTTAACTTCTATAGTGCTTGTGCATCAATTTGAAGATTACATTTTTTTTTAAAATATGTTTCTGGAAATGACAGGTTTTATTGATGACTTTGCAGTGGAATGTTTGTGTATCAAGGGGGAAGAAAGAAAATGCTTGTTTATGTGTTTAAATACATTGTTTTTGCCAAAATAAAATAAATGTCCATCCACGGTATGACAGTTAAATGGGGACTAATACTGCAGCAGAAAACCTGCAGAGAATGACCTTACCCACCAGTAAGTGGACACAATTCACTGTGCAGGGGCCCACCAATGGGCTTCTCCATGAGTTGTTTCTAGTGGGCTTCCCTGCACATTTACATCATTAAGTGATGAGGGACTGACAGAGAGGGTTTGAAGCCTCCTCGTCAAATGGTCCTATCTCTTAAGGGTGGCAGCAAGGATTAGATGGGATAACATAGTTCCTGCTAAGCACTGAAGGCCCAGTGAAGAGAAACCACTACCGTTAACTGTAAAGATACCTAAGATTTTCATGTTGTAAATCACTCTGAATCTTTTGTGAAAGGGAGCAAACTGTATGAAAACAAGTGAAGTATATTCAGGAGGTAAAATTTACTAACTCTTTCTCCAGAACCCTTGAAAACCTCTTGATACCCCCAAATTCTCTCATTCCTATGCCCTGGCTATAAATTGGCCTCCACCCCTGCACTCACCAAGTGATAACAGCTGATGTTGACCCTAGCTTCCACTGATAAATCCAATGTTAGCTTTTGACCTATCGACAGTCATCTGGATTGCAAACCTCATGTCTGCCCAAAACTTGGAATTGGAAAATCTTTCATTACAGGGCCTATGGCCAAGCCAATATGACGTTTACAGTTCAGCTATACAAGTTCTCTTTAATCACCAGATAAAACCTTCAACTAGTTGATACCTATAGATTCTAAGTTGCAAGTAAGAGAACGTAATTTTCTGGAAAACAGTGGTTTGCACTGAGGCACAAAACTACGTTTGGGTATGACTGGTTTTAGAGATAAGATCTGCAAGGCTCGGTGGGTCATACGTCCACGTGTGACTTTGCCTGCTGATGCCTGATCACCATTGCCAAGACAGCCTCCAGCTGATGTCATAACAAAAGCCACTCGGGTCCTCTCTCTGGAAAGCCTGTGCACTGCTGTGGATGCTTGTGTGATACTCCTGCCATAATCACTGAACCTCCCAGCAAGTGAGACCAGAACGCCAGAGGTAGCCCCCGCCTCCCTGCCCTCAGTGGTGAGAATCCTTCTCCCCGCCCTGGGCTGGGACCTTCTCCCTCCTCACTGCTGGGACGGATGTGGCAAGAGATGTCAGGGATGTGTGCCTCTGTTTTACTTAAACAAGGTGAGTGTGTGCTCTCAGTATAACAACCACAGTTAGGGGAAAGACTCCTCACCTGGCTGTGATTCCCAAAGTTAAGAGAGTAGCCAGCAGAGCTGGATAGAAAGCAAGTGTGGAATGGTAGTGGATTTCCCATGTTATTTGTTGACATCAAATTTAATCACATTTATTTTTGTAAGTTTTTTTCAACTTTTTATTTTAAAATGATTTAAAACAGCACAAGGTATACTCCATATACCTTTCACCCTGAATCATCAGTTGTTTATTTTATTCCATTTGCTTTGTTATTGTCTTTCTCCAGATAGATGGATAGACAGATGGATAGATGATAAAGATAGGTAATAAATCGATAGATAACAGATAAAGATATGTATGTAAATGTATGTGTGCACATATGTGTGTTTATATTTTTATATGTGCACACATATATGTATATATACATATTTTTTTAATCATTTGAGAGTAACTTGAAGACATCATATGCCTTTACCGCTTAATGCTTCAGTGCAGTTATCAAAATAAGGATATTTAATTTGCGTGAAAATTATCTACACAGGCCACTTTCAAAGTTTGTCAAAGGTCCCCAAATGAACTTTACAGGGAACTGTTGGCTGCTCCAGGATTCATGCCAGAAGCACACATTGCATTTGGTGGGCATGTTTCTCAGTCTCCTTCAGTTGGGAACATTTCCCCAGCCTTTGTTTTTGTTGACCTGTTCACTTTTGAAGATTACAGGCCAGTTATTTTATAGAATAATCCTCAGTTTGGGTTTGACTGATGTTTCCTTATGATCAGATTCAGATTAGGAATTTTTGGTAGAAACATCGCAGAGCCATGCTGTGCCCTCCGCAGGGCTCAGATTAGGGGGCTCGTGTTCTGAGCTGGTTCATTATTGGTGATATTGACCTCCATCACTTGGATAAGGTGGTGTTCACAGGATTTCTCCACTGTAAAGTAACTCTCTTTTCCTATGTAATTAATAAGCAATTTGTGGGGAGACCCTCTAAGATCATGAAAACATCCTGTTCCTTATCAAACTTTCACCCACTAGTTTTAGCATCTGTGGTTGATTTTCTAAGTTCATCATTCCTTCTGTATTTGTTACATGGCATTCTATTTTATTGTTTGATTCTTTTTGATTTTATGATTATTAGTTAACATGTATTTTCTTCTATTTATTTTTCTACTTGTGTCAGTATGAACTCGTAGATTTTTATTTTGTTTGGTGTGTTATAATCCATTACTATCATATTTATTATTATGCTTAAATTGACCCGGATGGACCAGTATGAGCCCTTCCAAGCTGGCTCCTCTGTGCTTTTGATATGTCTCCATTAATCTTTGAGCACTTCCTTACTTTCTAGCAAAATAAGAGTTTCATGAGCACTTTTAGCAAAATAGTTACCTGTTCACACTAGATATAGCCACCAAAAAATATTGGAGTCAGCCTCCCCTTTGCACGCCCTTGTCCTGGAAGGTTCATGGAAAGAAGGGAAGGGGTTATACCAGGCAAGGAGGCTTACTCTGGAGCCTTGTGTCCTCCAAGGCTATAGAGAAGCATTTGGTGGCAGAAGCCTCTGTGTGGGCTTAGGCATTGGGGCCTCTGAGTAGAAGGAACATGTGCTTATTCCGTGTATTTCTTATTCATCGTAAGCATCTTTGAATGTCCTTTATCATAGTCTTGTGACAATTTATCTGCTCTTGTTATGCAGGAGGGATGCCGAAGAGAAAAAATAATGAGGTTCAAAAAGGATCAAGGATCTTAGATATACAGTGTCCGTGCCTCGGCCACCAGTAAGCACAGAGTGTATTTATATCAGTTGCCTCTGCACCAGGAGACAAGAGTAAGAGGCAGCAGCACAGAACGTGGAGGGTGGACTCCACACTGCTTCAGAGTGGACTGCACGTGTGGCCGCAGCCACTTCTCAGTTGGCCCACAAGTGTATCAGGATGGGGAAGATGCAAATTGTGAAGGAAATTTGAAGGGAAGTTTATATTTCATGTTTAAACCTAAATTCCCATTCCCTTCTCACAAAGGGTTAAGATGGTTAAATAATTCTCCACTTATAAAAAAGAATGTTAAAAGATTTAATCTCTAATCCCTTTTCAGATCTTAAAAGAAGATTAATGGTATGAGTGGAGGATCTAATTCTGTTGCATGTCTTGTCTTAAGATCACATTTTTCCCTAGAAGATTACATGATTACAGTGTATTAATCATAATACAGACGAATTACGTCCTCTCTTATTTGGAGGCAACAGCATAACTGGGAGTTGGGTTCTGGAAAGTTGAGGGCTCCATAATGCTTAGTGGATAGAAAAAGGAGTAGTAAGTTAGTCCCAGACTCAGCTAAAAAATCAAAATTCTGTGAAACTCTAAACAAATTGCTGCAGGGACTTTTCCTAGATGGCCTTACATCTGTGTTTGCCAGATATGGACCTTACCCCTGAAAGTGGGAAAACACAATATGCCAAATCGACACACATGATGACAGACTTGAAAGAGAAATAAATTATCCTCATAATAGCCTTGATTTAGTCTTTTGGGCATGGTTAGACCGAGCACATGAAGTAAGGCCAAAACATGTCCTCACATACCTCATAACGAAGTAAACCCTTTTATTTCTGCAATAAACATTAATGTTATGGTTTGGTTAGGCACCGTCACCCTCACCTCTCCACTTAGAGAAGAATTTCCCCTCAGCTGAAATCCAGAGAAGGATGGAAGGTGTGGGGAGAAGCAAGAGGCCACAAGCACCAAGTGGTCCAAACGCACCACATATTACCTTATGTTATTTGGAAATGTGGTGACTTTAAAAGCAATTTAGAAATAAATGTGTTAGCGTGTGGAAAGTCAGCCTCAACAGAATGGATAAGGGGGTCTCTTGGCACACAAAAGGTGTCTGATAAAGTGTGTTCCAGACCAAAGCTCCAAATTAAGTATTTGAGAATGTCATGCAAAAGAAAGTGGGGTCGGTGGGGGGAAGCCAAATAGTTGGCAAAAACACAGCTGAATCGTGAAACTGTACACCAGACTGCCAAGTCTCAAAGAATACTCTTAGGTACAATTTACTCAACCAACTAAATAAGAGGTAGCCATAAATTACAGATGAATGCAGATGGTGGTGGACTCCAGGGTCACCTCCAAGCCTGTTAAAACTTTAAACACTCTGGTGCCTGATAGCCTGAAAGGTTGAAAACAGTGCTTAGTGCTGTGGTGGATTGCTTAAAAAGACTCTGTGTGTCTTGCTGTGTGTGTGTGTGTGTGTGTGTGTGTGTGTGTGAGAGAGAGAGAGAGAGAGAGAGAGACAGACAGACAGACAGACAGACAGACAGACAGATACACAGAGGTCTATTGCTGGGCACCCATTCTACCCTGCTGGTCCTGCTTAGTACCACAGAAAATAAAAGAAAATGCCCGCAGAAACAACCACATGATTCCAATGGAAAATGAAAACAGGTCCAAGAACAAAGGTGCCAACAGAGCTGTGGCAGTCACAGAGCCTTCCCTGAGTTTTAGCAACAGAATGCTTGCATCCGGGGCTTACTTTAAACACAGTTCTGTTAAGATAATGCTCGAGGGAAAGCAAGCATGAATGTCAGGTTAGGAAAGCAGCCCCCCACACTTCCACCCCCAAGGAGATGAGGCTCCGGGGCAGGCGGAGAGGCAGTTGCAGGTTCTGCAGCCGTTGTGGGTCTCCTCAGACTCCGGGGCACAGCTCTCAGGTCTGGAATGGGTCTATTTGCCTCGGAAGGGCAAGGATCATTTGGACCCCTACATTTGCTGTGCTCTGCAGTTTGCAGAAGGCTAGCACATACGTTGAAACCTTTAAAGATCCAACTCTTCTAAAATGTGGCATATCTTTTAGTCTGAAATATGTGCTTTAGGGAACTCAAAGTGTAATTCCTAAAATACTGCCTAAAATGTTATGTGGTGGTGAAATGATGGGATCTTACTCAGTTGTCTTGAGATGACCAGAGAGGAAGATGGTCAAGGAGCAGACAATGCAAATCATTAACTGCCTTGACAATAAGCGCCATCCAACTTCCCCAAACTCCCTCCTTTCACAAGTCTAGGCTGGGACTCTACATAGCCAGATTCTGTCTTCCCAGAATTTTTAGCTGACAACTAAAAATATAAATAATCCAGTAAAAAAGATATACAAGGCAGACTGATGAACAAACGGTTCTGAACACAGCATAAATGATACGTATTTAATCTCATGGCAAAAAGCACAGACCTGGGAGTTGGACAGACTCCCAATTGTATCACTTACTGTACTGATGACCTTGGGAAAATTACCTAACTTCTCTGTGTCCCAGTTATCACATCTGTAAAATGGGAAAATCATAAAAGTACCTATGGGGCTTCCCTGGTGGCGCAGTGGTTGAGAGTCCACCTGCCGACGCAGGGGACACGAGTTCGTGACCCGGTCCGGGAAGGTCCCACATGCCATGGAGCGGCTGGGCCCATGAGCCATGGCTGCTGAGCCTGCGCGTCCGGAGCCTGTGCTCCGCTACGGGAGAGGCCACAACACTGAGAGGCCCACGTACCGCAAAAAAAAAAAAAAGTACCTATGGGTATTTGGGTTTACCAGGGAAGCAGAACTAATATATTTTTTCCTATATATAGAAAGAGATATTAAGGAATTGGCTTATGCAATTAGGGAGGCTGGCAAGTCCAAAATCTGCAGGGTGGTTTAGCAGGGTGGAGACTCAAGGGAGAGTTGATGTTGCCGTTCATGACTGAAGGTCATCTGTTAGCAGAATTCCCTCCTGCTTGAGGGAGGTCAGACTTTTGTTCTATTCAGACCTTCAGCTGACTGGATGAGGCCCACCCACACTGTAGAAGGCAATCTGTTTTACTCAAAGTCCACCAATTTAAATGTTAATCTCACAAATGTTATCCTCACAAAAACCTTTAGAATGATGTCTGAGTACATATCTGGGCACCCTGGCCTTGCCAAATCGACACATAAAGTTAACCATCACACCACCTCAAAGGATTTTTGCCAGAATTAAATCAGTTGGTTTATGTAAAGTGCTTTGGACTGTGATAGGCACCTAATAAATGTTATACGTGTTAGCGATTGCTATTATTATTACTATTATTATTAGCATTCTTATTAGGTAAAGAGTAATGAGAGGCAGAGGAGCCACTTTGAGGATGGCTTTCCAGGAGAGAGACGCCTTCTTATCCCAAGCATTTGGGAAAGGCCTCGCAAAGAAACTGGAGATTTCTGGAAGTGTGGGAATAAGGCAAGAGTGGCTGGAAGGCAATGAGACTAGGTGTGGCTTGGGGGAAATCTGACTGGGAGCACAGGGGGCTGTGTGGGGAGAAGAGGAAAGGGGTAGCCTTTGGAATAAAAGGTGAAAACCTCAGGCTTCCTTGCAGAGCCCAGGAAGCCTCTCTAAAACCTTGGGGTGGGGTAGAATGAACTGACGGAGGGGGGCTTAAGATAACTTTGGCAGAAAATTTGAAGGAAGGGCTGAGCAGGAGGTAAGACCTTCCAAGAAGAAGAGCTTGCCACACTCCTAGTAATGAATAAGGAATGGCCATTTTGTCCACTGTCCCTAAGGACTACAGGAAGGGAGGGGGAAGGTGTATAATAGAGTTGAAAATATGATAGGTTTTCTTGCTGAGGATGTGGAAAACTGCCTGCAGGTAAATCCCCATATGGGGGAAGCTTGGCCCAGGGGGAGAGTGGCAGAAAATTCAGTAACTCCTTTTGACAAGTGTCATTTTCATTCAGTCTTTTCCCTAACTATGCAGCTTATCTCTCACTTTAAATAAGCCTACCCTTCTGAACTTATACCATTAATGAAAGAAGACACTAATTTATTCTGCTCAGTCGAAAGGTTCAAACATAACACTGCATATTAGACAGTGACAAATTGTGTCATTGTAGCCTAACTCCAGTAGACATCCATAATCCAAAAGAAAATGAGAGGAAGAAAGTTAAGTTATGGGATCAGGGAACCAGTAAATCCTCATGCATGGGAGGTTAAGAAGGGGTGGGGTGGGGGGAGCATTTAGAACCAGGAACTAAGAATGGGCTGCAAAACCATTGGTTATTCAAGACCATGGACATCACTCCATGGATATCACTTCAACCCCTTGTTTCTGCAGTATTTTGATTCAACTGAAGACCTTTTCCCTTGTGAAAACTACACACATTTTAAAATTGGTTTCAGTGAAGAAATCAAATTCCTCTTACATAAATAAATTTTATAGTTAACTTTGCTTGAATCCATCTTTTCTATCCATCATATTCCCTCAACATCTTAGTGGTGGAAAGGAATGAAACCTGATCTGAGGCTCTCCAAGATGCCTGAATAAGCGGATGGCAAATGAAAGCACAGATACCTGGAATCCCAGATGTCAGTGTCTTGACACAACAGTGGTTAGCATCCTCTGGCCTCTGCCTAAACTACCTTGAAAATTCTTACGTGCCCAAGGCTAGAAGTCCAGGAGGCAAAGCCATAGGGATAAAGATAGCCACATCTTCTCTTTCCATCTTTCCTGAAAAGAAATAGAACAAGGTCAAGTTTACTTCTATCCAATATGTGCTTGCAAGCATCTATTATTGAAAGACTAGATGTTGTGTAGGACCTAACCACTAAATACCTCCAATGGGCTCGCCACTTTTAATCCACTAACTCAAGAGGAAACAAGACAATTTTCTTAAAGAAACTTGATATAAAGATAATAGACCCCCTCCCAAATGGTTAAGTCATAAAGCATATATAGGTAGTTGCACTAACAGGTAGCAGAGATGGCATGTGTGATAGGATTTCTGTAGATAAGGAGCTTGGTGAGTGTTGAGAGCCTTCAGAGCTGAGAAAAGATGTAGGTCTACAGCTGGTTTCTAAGGATGGGTGGGATTTGAACTAGTAGCAAGGAAGAGGTACTCAGTCTTGATGAAGAAAGGGCAGTAACAGAGGACTGGATAACAACAGTGAGCATGGTGGCACCTTCAGGACCCACAGGAGATGAGTCTGCAATAGATGACAAGGGTGGAGAGGTCACAGGGTCACACTGCATCAGCTTGCTCTCTGGGGAACCCATACTTGCTTTCTTCCCCTGCCAAGATCTGAGTCCAGCTGAATCACTGTGCTGACTTAGAAGAACTAGCCCAGTGACCAGCATATAATAGGTGCTCAATAATTGTTTACTGAATGAATGGCCCATCTGCTTTGCTGACATCTGTTTCTTCAGTCACAGGAACCAATTCCACAGACATTCTGACAATGGACATGATAAAGGGAAGCGTCAGGCCCCTAGAAGCGTCTCACACGCATTGACTACCACACGCCAGTAGTTTGGGTTGAGTGTGGGAGATGACCAGATGCCAGCTATACTCAAGTTTTTTTATACATCATCACTCAAGGTGACGATGAAGGGATATAAATCTTTCAGACATTTTTTTTTCTCTTGAGGATTTCAGAAAACCCGGAATTTGGGGAAACAATATGTTGAAAATGAATGAGAAGGGAGAAACTTTTAAAAATATACTTTAAAAAATACATTCTGCTCTCACTGGGGCCAAAATCTCTTATGAGAGTAAGAAGGGGGTCTGGTTGGCTGGTGGTAAAAATCACCATTAGCTTATTATTTTTACTGTACTTTCTCCAAAAGCAGAATCAAGAAAAGATTGGAAAAAATTTCCTATTAAATTATAAGGAAAATCATATCTGGAAAAGGAAGACTCAGAACTTAAAGCAGTTCAGCGTCGGAGAACTGCCCTGGTGTTACTTCAGTGGAAGCTTAAGAAGCATAATAATTTGCCACATTCCCTTCCCCCAGCTGTGAAGATCAGGGAAGCACAGCAAGATGGTGCTTCCATCTTGGGTTTCTGGAGCCTGACATGGGCAGCACAGCAACTCACACAGGACGCACCAGGTGTATGAAAAATGAACTTGGGTTGGGTGAAGCCAATGAGGTCTCTGGGTTGCTAATGCAGCAAAAATCTACCCTGTCCTGTCCTAAGGCTAAAGTCTAGAATAAAAACAGGAGGATAGAGAGCAGAATAACAATCTTCAAAACATGTAATAAGTGTTAAAACCTAACATCTGCAATAAATTATTTGTGGAGGAAACAACAATTATGTATCACTATCTGGTTTACTTCCTTTCCCCCTAACACATACACCCATAATAACCTTAAAACAAATAAGGTAGGAGATTAGTATTCCTATGAAGAGTATTATATATATTAAATAAATTGATCATGCATGAGGTAAAAATATTGTCTGTCTGCATCCCACTATATGACCCTGGAGATAGGTAATAACAATAGCAAATATATTGAACACATAATGTGTTTCAAGTACTTTGCCAAGCGTTTTATATACGTTACTTTGTCTAAACCTCATGACAACCCTATAAGCCACATTTTATGGATGAGAAAACTGAAGATCAGAGAGGTTAAGTCACTTGCCCAAGGTCACACAGCTAATAAACAATAGAGTTGAGATGAATCCAGAGTGTAGCCTCAGAGCCCACCTGCTTAAGCGATATGCGATATTGTCTCTTCACTTTTCCCAAGCCCAGCGAGGTTAGGTTGTTCTCCCAAGATCACAGAGCTAGCTAGCAGCAGAGCTTCAACTAGAGTCTAGATTTTTTTTTTTTTTTTTTGCATTATGCGGGCCTCTCACTGCTGTGGCCTCTCCCGCTGCGGAGCACAGGCTCCGGACGCGCAGGCCCAGCGGCCATGGCTCACGGGCCCAGCCGCTCCGCGGCACGTGGGATCTTCCCGGACCGGGGGACGAACCCGTGTCCCCTGCATCGGCAGGCGGACTCCCAACCACTGCGCCACCAGGGAAGCCCCGAGTCTAGATTTTTGTCTTCCTTCTTCGCTGCTCTGTCTCTCCCCAGCCTCTTCCCCTTGTCTTTATCTCCTCTTCTCTTCCTGTTCCCCTGCCCCTATCCAGGACTCCGTGTTAGAATCCTGGTTGTGTTCTAGTTCGAGGGGGCTGCATTTCTAAGATACTTTATAACCCTTTCCTTCCCTACTAAAAAATGGCAGTGGCACAGATCTGCTGCTGACTGAATTAAGCTCCATCATCCTACCAGCTATCTCCAGGTTCACCACTTGCTTTTGCTATTTGTGCATTTTTATAAATTTTTTAAGCTTTCCAAGGGATTCTGATGGATAGTAGGGATGGAAAACTCTGCCCAAAAGGAAGTTAAACATGATGAATAAAAGCTGGTCTATCTGCTCCTCCTGTGAAGAGACTGTTCCCACACCACCAACTGTGAGAGATCCGACCCGTCTTTATTCTGGGCCAGGGTGGTTCTCCACAGAGCCCCCAGTTCCCATTCTGCGGCTGCGGAGGCGCCCCCATCGGGAGGAGTCAGGTCTGCAGCCGGCAGGAGAGGAGCCTTCCAGGCCCGCCTCTGGCTTCCTGGCATCCCGCTCCAGCCAAGGATGATCCAAGGTAACACTTACTGGGAACGCTCTTCTTAGGGAGAATTTTAAGGGTCGGGTAAAGCCTCAGAGAACCCCTGACTTCTGCTCTTCCTTCCAAACAAGTCTTCGGGACTCCAGGGAAGGTGCTGGAAGGAGAGGAGAGGACTGGCTCTGCGGATACTGGCTCGGAGCTCAGGCGGGAGCAGCTGCAGCCAGGTTCTAAAGGTTTATTTTATTTCCATAGCTCATTGTGGCAAAAGCAGAGGATATGACCGGAAGGATTTGACATATTCCGTCCCCCAACTTTGTAGCTGTTTTACTTCCTTTCAGACTCAGGGAACTTGCATGGCGGGGGGGTGGGAATCAAAATCTGGGTTTACAAGAGAAACCCAGAGCCTGAGAAGGAGGTTTGGGGAGAGGCACTGGTACCGCACTTCACTGCGCACGCGCTCTCCCGCGCCGGCTCCGCGCCTGCAACCGGGCTCCAAATGCTGGGCTTTGCCTCGAGGAGCCAAGATGGAGAGGGGCTGGCAGAGGAGGTGGAGACGCGAGAATGAGGAGATGGGAGATGGGCCCACCTGGCTCAACAAGGAAGGCGCACAATGGCTGCCGTTCAGCCTCCGGGCCCAAGGAAACTTGACAAACTCAGTTTCTTGCTTTAGAAATCAGAGCAGAATTCCTGACGGTGATCTGAGAAGGGTGGGTGGGGGTGAGTAAGAAAAACTAGGTAAAAAACCAACGGTTTTGTTCCCTTGTCTTTATATTTATGAACCAGCAGCTTGGGGGATTCCCAACATACCTGCTCCTGTTATAGCTCTTTTTTTTCCTCCCTAAAGTTAGTAGACCTGAGCCAAGTTTTCTCTCTTCTTTCCCTGGAGAAAAGAGAAAGAAAAAAAAAAGCCCTGTGTCCTGCATTTTAAAACATCTGGTGGGGCCATGAGGAGAAAAAGCGTAAAGGCTATATATAATTTAACTTACCTTTTGGGATAGTTTTTATTACATTTACTTTCTTGGATACACAAAGAAAGTTTGGCATTTCCCCCGTTAGTTAAAGCGTTTGGAATTTTGTTAATCAATGTCTAAATGTTCATAAAATAATGCCACCTTTAAAAGCAGGGGCAAGGACCCAAATGCTTCCAGTCAGAAGGAATAATATTAAAATGCGGGTTGCATATGCGGGTGCTAAAACTAGTCTTCGGGGAGTGGGGCATAAGCTCTCAATTATCCCGACCACCTCCAGAGCCAGAGAGCAAGGCCAGAAATGCACCCCAGGCCAAGGAATACACCCGAGGATTGGGCCGCCAGGGCCCTCAGGCAGCCAAGCTGAGCTCCTCACTTCCCTCCACCCAGGCTCCACTGGAAACCTACCTCTAGTCCAGCCCCAGCAGTGGGGCATTAATCCCTCATCTCCAGGGAGTGGCCTGATGCTCAGGCCCAGTGTGGTTCTCCCTGGAGATTGCATATAGCCCTCTACATGCTGGAAAAGGCGAAAGTGTACTTACATCTTTCTTTTTTCAGAGCCACACATTTACTGTGACTATTTGTTTATGTCAACTTCTCCCACTGGTTGGTAAAATTAATAAGAACAGGGACCATGTTTTTGCTGACATTCAATGTCAAGCACCCAGCACAGAGCCTGATATAAAATAGATGCTTAATGCGGAGTTAATGAATATCCAACAACTTCACTCCTAGGTAAACACCAAAGAGAAATGAGTGCATTTGTTCATTAAATATCATGGATGCAAAGGTTCCTGGCAGATCTGTTCTTAATAGCCAAGACCTGAAAACAACCCAAATGTCTGTCAGTAGTGGAATGGATAAATATTGATAGAATGTGGGGTATTTGTGCAATGGAACACCCAGAAATTTTTTTTAAAAAGTAAGAAAATGAAGCTACTATTCTATTCAACAACACAATATGGAGGAACTTCCCTGGCTGCCCAGTGGTTAAGACTCCATGATTCTAATGCAGGGGGCATGGGTTCACGCCCTAGTCAGGGAACTAAGATCCCACGTGCCACGTGGCCAAAAAAAACGAAACCAAAACAACAACAAAATAATATTGAGCAAGAGAAGCCCCCCAAAATGTGTGATTACATTTACATTAAAGTTCAAGCACAAAAAGAACAAATCTATGATGATAGAAGTCAGAAAAGAAGTGACTTCTGAAAGGGGTGGGTAGCTGTAGGTGGGTGGCAAGTGCCAGGGGTATTGACTGGGAAGAGTCCAGAACTCCTTGAGGAGCTGGAAGTCCTGCCTTTAGTTTGAGGTGGAGGAGATGCTGAATTGTCCCACATTGAGAATGCTAACTAGTGAAGGAAAGCTGCAGTCTAAGGCTCTAAGGATTTGGCTTAATTAATTGCCCTATAAAAAGGAAAAGCTCCAGGAAAGCAGTGACTTGTCCTTGCTCATCCTGAATCCCAGCATCTAGAACAGGGCCCATCGAAGAGTAAAAACCTTTTTGAATGAAGTCAAATGTTGGCCACGCTCCTCCCCCTGATGCTGCCATCCGGTGCTCTGCCATGCTCACTCAACACTCTCCCCGCCTGTGAGAACCCGCTAGGCCTGGAGGGCCAGAGGCTACCTTTCATCAAAGTGTCTAAAAGGCACACCTCAGATTTCCACTTCAGCCAGTTCTGTCTCCTGGGTTGCTTCTTTCTCTTCCACGTTCTCCCACTTACCCAGACTTGACACCTCAGCCATCTTTAATACCCCCCACCCCCTCATGTACCACAGCGACTCTGTAGCCAAGAGACCATCTCATGGATCAATTCCCCCTTCCAGTTCCCACCACTATCATCCTAGCTCAACCCTTGGTGACTTCAAGGAATATCCCCCAGGAAGCTACAATCCATAGCTCCCCCCAGATCAGTCTTCCTTAAGCATAGTTTGAATCCTGGCACTCTCCTGCCCACAAACTTTCAAAGGGTCTTCATTGCCTACCAGGTTAGATACCATACTCCTTGGCCTGGCACTGAAGACCTCCTAAAAATAGGCCTTAAAATACCTTTATAATCTTCATCTCCTATTACTCCTTCACAGGCATGCTTCATTTAAGTCAAACTGAGTAATTTGAATTCCCCAAGCAAATGTGGCAGTTCCCCACCCCCGACACCTTTGCTCATAACTTCCCTCCTCTCCGCAATGTCTTCCTCTCCTGTCTCTTCACCCGGTACCCTCTAAACCACCATCA
The DNA here is from genome assembly GCF_003676395.1 of Aethalodelphis obliquidens. Taxonomy (NCBI): domain Eukaryota; kingdom Metazoa; phylum Chordata; class Mammalia; order Artiodactyla; family Delphinidae; genus Aethalodelphis; species Aethalodelphis obliquidens. The sequence goes on along the minus strand of NW_020837961.1, from coordinate 32,232,904 downwards.
GCTCCACTTGAGATCCTGACCATCTTTCACAAATGCTCAACCTACCTGTTGTGCTCTGAATTCTCCAGGTGTTTGTCCTTAGTTCCTGCTTTCAATTGTTTTTTTTCTATTTGTGTTATTCTTATGGCACTTACTATATGGTATCTTAAGGTTGCATTTTAAGGTCATTTAGGTCTTATTCCTCTTTCAACTCACACAGTATCTTGTCCTCAGACAATATTAAATGCACACTGATTGAAAGAATAAATACATGGGAAGAAAATCAACTCTCCATTAGCTGTTATATTGAATAAGACTCAAAAAATTAATTTACACTTGGGGTAAATAACTGCTTAAAGAATTATACACACAAAGATATTTTAACTGTAACTGGGGACAACCCATTGAATGAAAGAATGACTGTAATGATGGAACTTCACATATATAGTATTGGAGCTTCCTGGCACCAACTCAAATCAGATCAAGAACTCTTCTGCTTTGGATAAAATCAGCCTTAATGACTGGCTAGGCCTGGATGTTTCAAGGTTCCCAAAAGGTATTTGTCTCCCTTGTGACCTGGTACAACCTTACAATACTACTCAGCTCAAAATAAGACGAGACTGTTACCCTCTCTCTGCCATCCACTACAATGTGTAGTTTTGGAAGAGTGACTGACTTGTCCTGGGCCTGGTTTCCTTATCTGTCAAGTGGGACTGATAATCCTGCTTTGCCACAGTCTTATGAGGAAGAGTGACCCAATGCAGGCAAACAGAAGGTGCCAATGTGGCCTTTAGTATTACTGCTTCTACTTGGGCCCTTGACTGCCATAGGTGTGCTTGTGGCTCTGTCTGGCTCCATGTGGCTTTGGCAGGAAAAGGGAACCTGCCCCTCTCCATCCCTGGACACTGCAGGGGGATGGTCTAACCTCTCTCCAGACCTTGTGGGAAGTTATACTAGGAGGCGATTTGAGGCAGGCTCCCTAAATCTTATGAATTCCTCCACTTCTGAGTTCACTAAGACCAGAGGAGCTTTTCCCAGGGAGGAGAGAAACATTCCAGTCTATTGACATAAAAATGCCCATGGGATAGTCCAGGGGAAATCAGTGAGATCGTACAAGAAGGAGACTGATGAGATTACGTGGCAGAGACTTCACGAGAACACAAGGTCACAAGGTCAAGCACACAAAGTGAGAAAAGGAGAGAGTGCTTCTGCCAGTTCCTGTAGGTGATCACAGAGGCTTAGCACCGAGCGCGTGTGCGCGCGCACACACACACACAAAACAAAGATACCAAAAACAAATACGAAGTTTTCCTTGGAAAAAATTACAGTCCCTGGCAGAAAAGTAGGAAGTGAATTGTGAGGGGCTGGGCTGTCCTGGCCAGTTTTCACTAGTACATTGAAAGCTACTGCTCACTCGTCAGGCCAGGACCCCAGGAGGGCCTTCCACACTCTCTGGCTCTCCTCAGGGAGGACTCAGTCCTGCTGCCAGCTGGCAGCACGTCCAAACAAATTGGCAGAGTCCCACCTTGCTCTAAGTGAATGCATGTGCTCCCTTCAACCTCACAGTGGATACCCACTAGCCTGGTCTGCTGCCCCTTTCTGGAAAGTTAAGGCGGCCTTCCACCAGTGCATGACAGAGCCTAACTCATGCGACTGGTCATCCCCTGAGGGGCGGAATGAGGCCTTTGCTCCCCAAGTCCCTGGACATATAAAGACTTTCTGTTCAAGGAGTCAAATGCCGGCTCTTTCTCGTGTGTTGGCTTCTCTGTGCACATTTCTGTGGTTGTGTGCTGTGTCCAAAGTTGAGAGAAGTGGATGGAACTGAAAAACCTGAACTAAGTTAGCCACTGAGCATGAATCTGAGTATGCCCCAGGGAACACAGCCCAGAAAAATATTGTTAATCAAATCTCAGTGGAAAACTAAGTCTGACCACAGTCATCTTGAGTCTAAAGCAGAGCAACTAAGGAGTAACAGAGACTCATCCTGTGGGCATGCCCACCAGAATCTGTTCACTGCTCGGTAGTGGGGAAGGGGGCCGTCTGCACCATCTCCTTGGGAGCCCTTGACCATAATGGGCAAGACCTGAAGGAAGGGGGTTTAAACAGAAGCTTGAGGAGTTGGGGAATTCACACTTGTCTTCCTTCCCTCTGGAGGGAGCCTCCTTTGCTACATTCTCCTCTTTGTCTTTGTCACAGTCCCTCTCTCACCCCATTTTGGGTCAGCTCTTCAAAATAATGGATTTCCTGTTTGATGGTTCTGTTTAGCTCTTTGAGAAATGTTGGAGAGGGGATCAGTTGCCACTCGCCAAACAAGCATGTGAGGGTTGGGCAGGTGGGATGGTACAGTAAGTAGCAACTGCTTGAGAAAGGGAGAAGGTTTGGAAATCCTTCTGTAGAGTGGAAAATAACAGCAAACAGAAGGCCTCTGGGGGCACTAAGTGTCCAGCTGTGGTTCAAGGTGACTTGTGTGGCGTGGCGCCCATCTATCCGCAGGGCCGTGTGGCTTTCTCCAGCTGTCAGCAGCCTGGTTACAAGCATGGAAAAAACAGGTGTGAGCAAGGCCAGGCTGGAGAATCTGAGGGACCGTAAGGCAAAGAAGCCAGGATGGTGGCAGGAGACAGGTTGACTTCATGGGCAACATCCAGTCTGCAGAGGAGGGAGGTGAAGGCAGAGGGCAGCTGAAGGACAGAGAGAAAATCCAGGGAAAAGAAACTGAGGAGCATTCTGTAAGTCCCAACCTTATGAGGCCTTCCCTGAACAGAGCCCAGGGGGTCTGCTGAGCGCCTGGGGTCAGCTCTCAGTGGGTCTAGGGTAGGAGCTGGAGACCCCCCTTACACATCCCCTCAGCATCTCCTCCCCTGCCCACACATCCTCCGCTTCACCTGATCCTTACACCGGGTTGAAGGGAGAGGCAGAGAGAAGACCAGCAGAGAGGGGAGAAAGAGCTATGGAAGGCAGGGCCAGGAAAGAGGGTGCCAGGCAGCGTTTTTATTCTTTTTTTGTTTGTTTATTTAGTTCCTTGATGGATGACTATTTAAGAGGGAGAGTCAGAGACACAGGAAATCTACCACCGTCACCTTGCTACCCATCAGCCAGACCTCAGGCCACAAGGCAAAGACCACTGGAGGCCAGCAAGGCGGCAGGCAGGCCAACCTCGGCTCCCCCGACTCCTCTGCCCCATCCCTCCCTCTGGGAAGAAGGGAAGAGGTGGACCGTGCCCTTGCCCCTACCCCACCTTCTCCACCAGCTGCACGGAGGCGGAGCTTCAGGAGGAGTTGCAGCATCAACAAGCCCCTCCCAGTGACGCAGTAACATAGTAACACAATGACACAAGGTCAAATCAGGTTGCAGCCTTGTCCATGCTCTGCCTGATGTACCTTCTGGAGGCAAAAGGAAACAAACAAGCGCTTTTTGTTTTTTGGTTTGGTTTTGGTTTCTTTTCTGTGTTAATTTTTGAAACCTAACACATAGCACATCTGTAGAAATTCTCTGTAAAACAAAAGTACAATTTGAATACAACTTCCCATTCCCTGGAGACGCTGTCTTTGGCTTAGTCCTGCCGGTATTTCTGCTTGGCTGACCCTTGGGTCCTTGACACCTCGTCTGACCTGGATAGGCCAGGTGATGAAGGTGTAGGGAATTGTGCACCTCTGTACCTTCTCTGAAGACAAAATTGAGAACATCTTTTGAAAGGCAGTCTGATAATACTGTTAAAAGTGTTCACCTTACATAACCATCAATGCCACCTCTAGGAATTCATTCTAGGGGAATATGCAAAGATCTATGAATAAAAATAGTAATAGAAGTTTTCTTTATAAAAGCAAACAACTGTTACAAAGTGGAAATTTAGTTGAATGATTTATAGCATAAGGGAATATTTCGAAACCATTAGCAATTATATAACGTGCATTTATCCCAAAAAATGCTCACAATCCAGGAGGCAAATAAAGGGGGGGGGGTTATAGACAGTGTGATCCTATTGTGGAGAAATGAGGAAGAGGGCGGGAGGGAAGAGTCTTAAGCCTGTACACCTTAAGATGGTTCTCTGTGTGACGACCTTTCTCTTTTTTATGCTTTATGCATTTTGTAAATGTTCCTTATGAACCATCTTATTTTTTAATCAGAAGGAAAAATCACGTTACTTACACATACATGCGCACACACACCCTGTCGGCTTGGCGACTGTCTCTGCGGGCCTTGGGGGGCAGGCTCCACAGCCTCCTTGCGTGGCTGGAGCCTGTCCTGGTCCTTGTGCTGCTCACCCACTGTTGTTCCCCGAAGCCAGGAGAAAGCCCGGAAGGGGGGCTGAAGCACAGGATGGTAGGGCGCCCGGCTCTCCAAGTTCTCCTATTACTAGTACAGGCGTGTAAACCAAACCAGTTCTCCTGTTACAGAATATTTTTGTTTGCAGAGCACAAAATTCTGAATCTACAGGAAAAGGAGAAAGCCCTGAAGGGTTATGCTGGCTCTCAGTGAGTTATTTCAATCCATGGCCTTACATTCTTGGTCAAAGTGGTTTAAATGTTTGTTTCCTGTTGAGGGGTAGTGAACATGTGCCATCCAAATGGTGGCTGGTTGCTGAGTGTCCCAGGGGCACCAGCGCCACGACCTTGGCATCTCCGTTCATCCTCCGGCCTCAGTGTCCTCTTGTGTGATCAGAGGCAGTATGTATTCAGTATTCCACTGTTTGAGGAGCTCATGGCTCAGTGGAAGTGCGTGGCTCGGGAGGCGTGGGGGGGGGGGCTCTAGTGGGGGCCAAGGAGGAAGCCAAACCAGCAGCACCCTGGATCCCCCACTCCCAGTATAACCAGAGCAGCCACTCCAGCTCTTTTGTATTATAAAGGTTCAAAGTGAGAGCTTATCTGGAAAGTAGCATTCTACAATAACCAGTTTGAAAACCACTGTCCTAATAAGGTAACTTTCATGTCCTTGGTGATAGAGTATCAGCCCCAAATGCAGGGGACTTCTCAGTATTTTTCAGTTGAGGCAGGCATTGATCACCCAGACTCTTTTCCCAATTTGCAGTGTGATTTGTTTTTTTCCCACAGAGGAAGGCTGCGATCTTTAGATACAGATCCAAAAATGAGATTCAAATAGGCACCAGGAAAGGATGTGTTATTAACTCATCCTCCCACAAAGAGAGTGGGAAATCCATCAGCCTGGCATCCCTACAAGGCACCTGGCACCAATTAGTCCTGCCCAGGGAGGGTAAGTGGCTCTGTGCAAGAGTGCTTGAAAGGGAAGTGGAGCTATCTGGGGCTCTTCGCTTGGGTTTTATTGGGTATTTCCTTTCCATATGGGGATATGGTTCATTGCCCTGTTCTCCATGATAGCTGCTATTTCGCAGTGGTGGTGTCTCTGTTGGTGCATACATGCAATGCCCTTTGGTGGTAGATATCCAAACCTTAAAAGGACATTGAATGAGGATGAATCTGTGCCAAACTTTATTTCTCAAAATGAAAGCACCAAAGCAGAACTTTCAAATCTATCTTACCCTTTGATTAAACAAGATTTAAAATTGTAAGCAAGATTGAAAATTCTTTTTTTCCTGAAAATGAGAAAGAGGAAGAGGAGAGGGGAACAGGAAGAGAAGAGGAGGAGAGGGGCAAGAAAGCAGAGTAGAAGATAAAGAAATTAAAATTTGTTTATTTTAGAGCAAGCTTTTTAATCCCAAGTACTAGAGATTTCAGTTCTGGATGGGGTGGGGAATTCTTAGCTTGTTAAGTTTCCATCAGCTTGAAAAACAAAACCTTCTATGGGAAGGGCTGCATGGGACCTGGATTTGATTGCATTTTCCTCTCATCTCTTGTGCAATGTTGATGGGGACCATGAAGAAGATGAAAGTCATGTTGACAAAATCCAGAGCAACTTGGCCAAACCCCCCTATCCCCCCCCACACAAACCAGATCGTTAACCACTCAGGGTTTCATGCTGAGCCCCTCTCCTTACCCCCCGAGTCCATCCTGCCCAGGCCGGGGAGAAGATGTGGGCAGCCTCTCTGAGAGCCATATGTGGGATGGGCTGGCCTCCCCCAAACATGGCGTACAGAAATCTAACCCCTACATTAGAATGTGAGAAGTTGAAGGAGTTTCCTGTAGCTCACAGAGGTTTTACTTGGATTTAAATTAAGTTGGCTATGGGAATTCCCTGGCAGTACAGTGGTTAAGACTGTGCTTTCACTGTCGTGGCCCCGGGTTTAATCCCTGTTCAAGGAACTAAGATCCTATTAGCTGTGCAGCGCCACCAAAAAAAAGTCAATTAAGTTGGGTATTTCCCATATTTTGTTGTTCATGAAAAGCTTAATTTGTCTTATCGTGAAACATCATATCTGTATGGAAGGGCTTTGAAAGTTGATAAATTTTTCCGACTATAGCAGGTTTTATAACAGTGCAGAGAAAACAAGGTGACGTCAGTGTAGGTTTGAGTTTGTGCTTTAGCAGATGTGCTAGGAACAGATCATCTCTAGATGCACAGTACCCCTTCCCCCTGGTGTGTGCTGGCAGTGATCATAAAGCTAACGTGGTACCTGACACCATTCCCAGAAACGTCTCTGAGCCCTTCACCTGAGCTAACTTGGGTAATCTTCGCCACTCCCCGAGGGTGGGGGATCCTGTCATGATCCTCATTTTACACGGGAGGTTATCTCACACAGCTAGGATGTGGTGAGCCAGATGGAACCTGGAGCTCTGGCAACAGAATCTAGGATTGAAACCACTGCATCCCATCACCTTATTTCAAAAATGAATGAGATTGATTGTGCCTTTGAAGGAAAATACTATCAGTTGGAAGGAGGGAGGGGACTGCTCGTGTACAGTATGGGGTGATGATGCTTATGGCTCAGTGGAGAGCGACATAAGGTCACAGTTCTGAGTGGAAGTGTCTGCACTGCAGGGAGGCATGAAAACACAGCAAATAGCAGAGTATCTGCTTGGTTCTGGGAACTGAATAGAAAGTCAAATATTTTACCTAAGTGTCTTATTTAATTCCTGCATTGTTTCATTGCAGCATTTATATCTCTAGATACAACTGAGTCAAAACTTGACAAAATTGGGCTGATCTTTGAGCTAGCTTTCCAGAATGGGGTCAGAGGGCAGCTATAAAATGGAAGATCCTCCCAAACTCTGGCTTTCCCTCAACCAAGGCCATTCTGTTTGTTAGGACCTTGATGATATCATTGTACTGCTCTGGAAGGCACCGTATAGTGTGTGTGATACATTCTGTTGAAGAAATGTATAAACAGTTAAGGGGATCCATCAGCCAGATGCATCATTAGCAGGGATTAATTCATTGTTTTATCTCGGTGCTACCAGAGATAGCACTTGTCACTTTGCCAGAATGGGGCACTGAAGGAAGTGGAGGAAGGATAGGCAAGGCTGATTTAGACTGGCAAACTTTAAAAAAATTTTTTTAAATTGTTTATACAGCAGGTTCTTATAGTTATCTATTTTATATATATTAGTGTATATATGTCAATCCCAATATCCCAATTCATCCCACCACCACCACCACCACCTCCCCACTTTCTCCCCTTGGTGTCCGTATGCTTGTTCTCTACATCTGTGTCTCTCTTTCTGTCTTGCAAACCAGTTCATCTGTACCATTTTTCTAGATTCCACATATATGTGTTAATATACGATATTTGTTTTCCTCTTTCTGACTTACTTCACTCTGTATGACAGTCTCTAAGTTCATCCACATCTCTACAAATGACACAGTTTCATTCCTTTTTATTCCACTGTATATATGTACCACATCTTCTTTATCCATTTGTCTGTTGATGGGCATGGAAGTTGCTTCCATGACCTGGCTATTGTAAATAGTGCTGCAGTGAACGTTGGGGTGCATGTGTCTTTTTGAATTATAGTTTTCTCTGGGTATATGCCTAGTAGTGGGATTGCTGGGTCATATGGTAATTTTATTTTCAGTTTTTTAAGGAACCTCCATACTGTTCTCCATAGTGGCTGTATCAATTTACATTCCCACCAACAGTGCAAGAGGGTTCCCTTTTCACCACACCCTCTCCAGTATTTGTTTTTTGTAGATTTTCTGTTAATGGCCATTCTGACCAGTGTGAGGTGATACCTCATTGTAGTTTTGATTTGCATTTCTCTAATAATTAGTGATGTTAAGCAGCTTTTCCTGTGTTGGCCATCTGTATGTCTTCTTTGGAGAAATGTCTATTTAGGCCTTCTGCCCATTTTTGGATTGGGTTGTTTGGTATTTTAATATTGAGCTGCATGAGCTGTTTATATATTTTGGAGATTAATCCTTTGTCTGTTGATTTGTTTGCAAATATTTTCTCCCATTCTGAGGGTTGTCTTTTCGTTTTGTTTAAAAGCAAAAGCTTTTAAGTTTCATTAGGTCCCATTTGTTTATTTTTGTTTTTATTTCCATTACTCTAGGAGGTGGGTCAATAAAGATCTTGCTGTGATTTATGTCAAAGAGTGTTCTTCCTATGTTTTCCTCTTAGAGTTTTATAGTGTTTGGTCTTACATTTAGGTCTTTAATCCATTTTGAGTTTACTTTTGTGTATGGTGTTAGGGAGTGTTCTAATTTCATTCTTTTACATGTAAGTGTTCAGTTTTCCCAGCACCAATTAATGAAGAGACTGTCTTTTCTCCATTGTATATCCTTGCCTCCTTTGTCATAGACTAGTAGACAATAGGTACATGGGTTGATCTCTGGGCTTCCTATGGACAAATTCTTAGAAAGGTATAACCTTCCAAAACGGAACCAGGAAGAAACAGAAAATATGAACAGACCAATCACAAGTAATGAAACTGAAACTGATTTAAAATCTTCCAACAAATGAAAGTCCAGGACCAGATGGCTTCACAGGTGAATTCTATCAAACGTTTAGAGAAGAGCTAACACTCATCCTTCTCAAACTCTTCCAAAAAATCACAGAGGAGCCCTCCCAAACTCATTCTATGAGGCCACCATCACCCTGATACCAAAACCAGAGAATGATACTACAAAAAAAGAAAAGTACAGACTAATAACACTGATGAATATAGATGCAAAAATCTTCAACAAAATACCAGCAAACAGAATCCAACAACACATTAAAAGGATCATACACCATGATCAAGTGGGGTTTATCCCAGGGATGCAAGGATTCTTCAATATACGCAAATCAATCAATGTGATACACCATATTAACAAACTGAAGAATGGAAACCATATGATCATCTCAATAGATGCAGAAAAGGCTTTTGACAAAATTCAACACCATTTATGATAAATACTCTCCAGAAAGTGGGCATAGAGGAAACCTACCTCAACATAATAAAGGCCATATATGACAAACCCACAGCCAACATCATTCTCAGTGGCGAAAAACAGAGCATTTCCTCTAAGATCAGGAACAAGACAAGGATGTCCACTCTTGCCACTCTTATTCAACATAGTTTTGGAAGTCCTAGCCATGCAATCAGAGAAGAAAAAGAAATAAAAGGAATACAAGTTAGAAAAGAAGAAGTAAAACTGTCACTGTTTGCAGATGACATGATACTATACATAGAGAATCCTAAAGATGCCACCAGAACTCTATTAGAGCTAATCAATGAATTTGGTAAAGTTTCAGGATACAAAATTAATGCACAGAAATCTTTTGCATTCCTATACACTAAAAATGAAAGATCACAAAGAGAAATTAAGGAAACAATCCCATTCACCATTGTAACAAAAAGAATAAAATACCTAGGAATAAACCTACCTAAGAGATAAAAGACCTGTACTCAGAAAACTATAAGACACCAATGAAAGAAATCAAAGATGACACAAACAGGTACTTTCCTGGTGGTGCAGTGGTTAAGAATCCACCTGCCGAATGTGAATTGGTACAGCCACTATGGAAACAGTATGGAGGTTCCTTAAAAAACTACAAATAGAACTACCATATGACCCAGCAATCCCACTACTGGACATATACCCTGAGAAAACCATAATTCAAAAAGAGTCATGTACCAAAATGTTCATTGCAGTTCTATTTACAATAGCCAGGAGATGGAAACAACCTAAGTGTCCATCATAGGATGAATGGATAAAGAAGTTGTGGCACATATATACAATGGAATATTACTCAGCCATAAAAAGAAACAAAATTGAGCCATTTGTAATGAGGTGGATGGACCTAGAGTCTGTCATACAGAGTGAAGTAAGTCAGAAAGAGAAAGACAAATACCGTATGCTAACACATATATATGGAATAAAAAAAAAAAGTCATGAAGAACCTAGGGGTAAGACGGGGATAAAGACACAGACCTACTAGAGAATGGACTCAAGGATATGGTGATGGGGAAGGGTAAGCTGTGACAAAGTGAGAGAGTGGCATAGACATATATACACTACCAAATGTAAAATAGATAGCTAGGGGGAAGCAGCCGCATAGCACAGGGAGATCAGCTTGGTGCTTTGTGACCACCTAGAGGGGTGGGATAGGGAGGGTAGGAGGGAGGGAGATGCAAGAGGGAAGAGATATGGGAACATATGTATATGTATAACTGATTCACTTTGTTATAAAGCAAAAACTAACACACCATTGTAAAGCAATAAAGATGTAAAAAAAAAAAAGGAATCCACCTGCCAGTGCAGGGGACACAGGTTCAATCCCTGGTGCAGAAGATCTTACATGCCGTGGAGCAACAAAGCCCATGTGCCACAACTACTGAGCCTGTGCTCTAGAGCCTGCGAGCCACAACTGCTGAAGCCTGTGTGCCTAGAGCCCATGTTCCACAACAAGGAAGCCACCTCAATGAGAAGCTCATGCACCACACCAAAGAGTAGCCCCTGCTCACTGCAACTAGAGAAAGCCCACATGCAGCAACAAAGACCCAACACAGCCATAAATAAATAAATCAATAAATTTATTAAAAAAAGAAAAAAAGATGACACAAACAGATGGAGAGATATACCATGTTCTTGGATTGGAAAAATCAATATTGTGAAAATGACCATGCTACCCAAAGCAATCTACAGATTCAATGCAATCCCTATCAAATTACCAATGGCATATTTTACAGAACTAGAACAAAAAAATCTTAAAATTTGTATGGAGACACAAAAGACCCCGAATAGCCAAAGCAATCTTGAGGGAAAAAAAAACAGAGCTGGAGGAATCAGACTCCCTGACTTCAAACTATACTACAAAGCTACAGTAATCAAGACAATATGGTACTGGCACAAAAACAGAAATATAGATCAATGGAACAGGATAGATTGGAGAGCTTCTGAGCTGAAGGGGACCCTAGCACGAGCTAGTTAATGAGGAAGACTAAGGTGGAGAATCTGAAGAGGGGCAGGGGGCCCTAAGAGTAGGGGGAGCCTGCGTCCACCATGCACTTGAGAGCCATGGGGCTGGGCCCTGAAAGGAGGCAGCCAGACCAAAGAAAGGATGGCTGTGGGCACCCTGGAAATACTTTGATTTCTTCTATTGTGTATACTTGTTGAAACTGTCATGTAGGGTGAGAGAAAGAAAGAGTGGATTACAGTTATCCCTTGGTATCCACGGGGGATTGGCTCCAGGACCTTCTCAGATACCAAAATTCACAGATGCTCAAGTCCCTTATATAAAATGGGGTAGCATTTGCATATAACCTATGCACATCCTCCCATATACTTTTTTTTTTTTTTTTTTGACTGCATTGGGTCTTCATTGCTGTGCACGGGCTTTCTCTAGTTGCAGCAAACGGGAGCTACTCTTTGTTGCAGTGCATGGGCTTCTTGTTGCAGTGGCTTCTTTTGTTGCAGAGCACGGGCTCTAGGCAGGTGAGCTTCAGTAGTTGCAGCATGTGGGCGCAGTAGTTGTGGCTCATGGGCTTAGTTGCTCCACGGCATGTGGGATCTTCCCAGACCAGGGATTGAACTCATGTCCCCTGTATTGGCAGGTGGATTCTTAATCACTGTGCCACCAGGGAAGTCCCATCCCATATACTTTAAATCATCTCTAGATTACTTATAATACCCAATACAATGTACATGCTATGTAAATTTTTGCCCAAGCGGCAAATTTAAGTTTTGCTTTTTGGAACTTTCTGGAGTTTTTCCTCCAGATATTTTCAATCCCATGTTGGTTGAATCCATGGATGTGGAATCCACAGATAAGGAGGGATGACTGTACTTATATACACAAAATTTTCTTCACATGAGGGGGTCAAGGAAAAAGTATAAGATGTTCCAAGATGACACCAAGATTCATTCCCAAGAAAGAGAAAAGATGAACAGTGACATGATAATTAAGGTGGCATCTCTTAGGCCTCCTTGGCTGGCAGGGCCCATCTGGATCTATGTTACATGGTTGAGTGAATCTGGACCTCCAAGGATCATAGCAGGCTGCAACAAAATACACAACCTTGGCCTTGGTCCCAAGACCTAGAGACAAAGAAAGACATAGACCTCTCACAGGTCAGAGCTGTCCTATGTGGGACTAGTGAAGGCTCAGTGATGGGACAGTGGGGGTTACTTACTGAAGGATAGACATCTAGGTCAAGACTCACTTCTGGAGTCCATGGGACCTGGGCTGTTCTTGGGATAGATGTGGAGGTGAAGGTCAGGACAAATCACACACTCACATGCTCTCTCACCAGCCAGACTGGACTTGTGCCCAAGCCCCAGTCCCATCCTAGAGGATACAACAGAGAATTGCTGACCCCTATTTCCAACAAATTGACTTATGTGAAATCAAGTTAAAATGAATATCCTCAAGAACAAATAAGGGGGAGGTGTGGCACATGGCAAAAGTACTACCTTAGTATGAAGTAGGGGAAGAGTAGTAACACCCTTGTTGCCTAGTAACTAAAGCCAAACAAAGCCATCTTCAGATCATGGGCCCACTTAGTAACTGTGTGGTCAAGTTATTCAACCTCTCTGAGCCTCAGTTTCTTCATATATAAAATGGCAATAAATCTTAGAACCTGTCTCAATGGGTTATTGGGAGAATTAAGATAAGGCATAAGACCTGACACTTATTAAGCATTTCCATGGATGCTGGCTTTTATAATGTATAAGAGGCAAGCGTCTTATACAAGCACAATCAAGATATCAAGTATTTCCATTACCCTTGAGCCCTTTTGTAGTCAATCCCCTCCCACAACCTTCAACTCCTAACAATCACTGATAATTTCTAGACCTATAATTTGCCTTTTCTCAGAATGTCATGGAATTATACAGTATGTAGCCATTTGTGTCTTTCTTCTTACACTTATAATGCTTTTGAGATTCAAAAAATGTTGCATTTTTTAAAGCAATTACATTTATCGGTAATTCGTTCCTTTTTATAGCTGAGTAGTATTCCATTGTATGGATGATACTACAATTTGTGTATTTATTCACTAATTGAGGAACACTTAGGTTGTTTCCAGATTTGGGCAACTCTGAATAAAGACGATAAAAATACTCACATACAGGTTTATATAAAGACATATGTTTTCATTTCTCTTGAGTAAATACCTAGGGGTAGGATTGCTGGGTAAAATTGAATGCGTATCTAACTTTTTAAGAAACTTAGCAAAGTGTTTTCAAAGTAGCTGTAACATTTTGCATTCCTATTAGTTACTCCACTTCCTTGTCAGCACTTGGTATTATTTTTTGTTTTCTTTTTGGGTTTTTTTAGCCATTCTAATAGGTTTGTAACTGTACCCCCTTTTGGTTTTTTCTTTTTTTTTTTCAATTGAGATATGGTTGATGTATGATATTAAGTAAGTTACATAGTGATTACTAGTAAACATTACATAGTGAACATAGTGAACATTATATAGTGAACATAGTGATTCACAATTTTTAAAGAGTATACTCCATTTATAGTTACTATAAACTATTGGCTATATTCCCTGTTTTATACAATTCATTCCTGCAGTTTATTTATTTTATACATAGTTTGTACCTCTTAATCCCCTACCTTTGTCTTGCCCCTCTCCTCTTTCTTCTCCCCACTGGTAACCACTAGATTGTTCTCTATATCTGTGAGTCTGTTTCCTTTATGTTATATTCACTAGTTTGTTTTATTTTTTAGATTCCACATATAAGTGACATTTATCTCTCTCTGTCTGACATTTTATTTAGTATAATACCCTTCAAGTCCATCCATGTTGCTGCAAATGGCAAAATTTCATTCTTTTTCATGGCTGAGTAGTATTCCATTGTATATGTATACCACTTCTTTTTTATCCATTCATCTGTTGATGGACACTTAGGTTGCTTCCATACCTTGGCAATTGTAAATAATGCTGCTATGAACATTAGGGTGCATGAATTTTTTCAAATTAGTGTTTTTGGGTTTTTTTCAGATATATACCTAGGAGTGGAACTGCTGGATCATATGATAATTCTATTTTTAAGTTTTTGAGAAACCACCATACGGCTGCACCACAGTGCAGTGGCTGCACCAATTTACATTTCCACCAACAGTGTTATGAGGTTTCCATTTTCTCCACATCCTTGCCAACATTTATTATTTATGGAGTTTTTTATAACATCTTTATTGGAGTATAATTGCTTTACAATGGTGTGTTAGTTTCTGCTGTATAACAAACTGAATCAGCTATACATATACATATATCCCCATATCTCCTCCCTCTTGCATCTCCCTCCCACCCTCCCTATCCCGCCCCTCTAGGTGGATACAGAGCACTGAGCTGATCTCCCTGTGCTATGCGGCTGCTTCCCACTAGCTATCTATTTTACATTTTGTAGTGTATATCTGTCCATGCCACTCTCTCACTTAATCCCAGCTTACCCTTCCCCCTCCCTGTGTCCTCAAGAACCTAGGGACAGGACAGGAATAAAGACACAGATGTAGAGTAATATGGTCTTTTTGACGATAGCTATTCTGACAGGTATGAGGTGATATTTTATTGTGGTTTGAATTTGCTGTTCTCTGATGATTAACAATGTTAGGTACCTTTTCATGGTTCTGTTGGCCATCTGTCTATCTTCTGTGGAAAAATGTATTTTCAGGTCTTCTGCCCATTATTTAATCTGGTTGTTTGTTTTATGTTTTGATTTTTAGTTGTATGAGCTGTTTATATACTTTGGATATTAACTTCTTGTCAGTTGTATCATTAGCAAATATTTTCTCCCATTCAGTAGGTTGTCTTTTCATTTTGTCAATGGTTTCCTTTGCTGTGCAAAAGCTTTTAAGTCTATTAGATCCCATCTGTTTATTTTTGCTTTTATTTCCTTTGCTTTAGGAGACTGATCCAAAAAATAATGCTATGATTTATGTCAAAGAGTGTTCTGCCTATGCTTTATGCTAGGAGTTTTATGGTTTCTGGTCTTATATTTTGGTTTTTAATCCATTTTGAGTTTGTTTTTGTATATGGTGTGAGAAAACGTTCTAATTTCATTTTTTTACATGTAGCTGTCCAGTTTTCCCAGCACCACTTATTGAGGAGACTGTCTTTTTCTCCATTGTATACTCTTGCCTCCTTTGTTGTAGATTAATTGACCATAGTGTGTGGGTTTATTTCTGGGGCCTCTATTCTGTTCCATTGACCTATGTGTCTGTTTTTGTGCCAGTACCATACTGTTTTGGTGACTGAAGCTTTGTAGTATAGTCTGAAGTCAAGGAATGTAATTCCTCCAGCTCTGTTCTTCATTTTCAAGGTTATTTTGCCTATTTGGGCTCTTTTGTGTTTCCATACAAATTTTAAAATTATTTGTTCTAGTTCTGTGAAAAATGTCCTTGGTATTTGATAAGGGTGATGTTTTTTAATTTGTATTTTAAAAATGAATAGTTATGAGGAGTTGAGGAAGATGGCAGAAGAGTAAGATGCGGAGATCAACTTCCTCCCCACAGATACATCAGAAATACATCTACACGTGGAACTGCTCCTATAGAACACCCACTGAACGCTGGCAGAAGACCTCAGACCTCCCCAAAGGCAAGTAACTCCCCACGTACCTAGGTAGGGCAAAAGGAAAAACAGAGATGAAAGAATAAGGATGGGACCTGCACCAGTGGGAGGGAGCTGTGAAGGAGGAAAAGTCTCCACACACTAGGAAGCCCCTTCATGGGCGGAGACTGTGGGTGCCGGAGGGGGGAAGCTTTGGAGCCATGGAGGAGAGTATAGCAACAGGGGTACAGAGGGCAAAGTGGACAGATTCCCTCACAGAGGATCAGTGGCGACCAGCACTCACCAGCCCGAGAGGCTTGTCTGCTCACCCGCCCAGACGGGTGGGGACTGGGAGCTGAGGTTCAGGCTTAGGATGTTGGATCCCAGGGAGAGGACTGGGGTTGGCTGTGTGAACACAGCCTGAAGGGGTTAGTGCATCACGGCTAGCTGGGAGGGAGTCCAGGAAAGAGTCTGAACCTGCCAAAGATGCAAGAGACCATTGTTTCCTGGTGCGCGAGGAGAGGGGATTCGGAGAACAGTCTAAATGAGCTCCAGAGATGGGTGCGAGCCGCAGCTAACAGCGCGGACCCCAGAGACGGGCATGAGACTCTAAGGGTGCTGCTGCTGCCACCAAGAAGCCTGTGTGTGAGCACAGGTCACTATCCACACCTCCCCTCCCGGGAGCCTGTGCAGCCTGCCACTGCCAGGGTCCCGTGATCCAGGGACAACTTCCCCATGAGAACACATGGCGCACCTCAGGCTGCTGCAACGTCACACCGGCCTCTGCCGCCTCAGACTCTCCCTGCATCCGTACCCATCCCTCCCCCCACCCTGAGTGAGCCAGAGACCCCGAATCAGCTGCTCCGTTAAACCTGTCCTGTCCGAGCAAAGAACAGACGCCCTCAGGTGACCTACATGCAGAGGCTGGGCCAAATCCAAAGCTGAACCCCGGGAGCTGTGCGAACAAAGAGAGAAAGGGAAATCTCTCCCAGTAGCCTCAGGAACAACGAATTAAATCTCCACAATCAACTTGATGTACCCTGCATCTGTGAAATACCTGAATAGACAACGAATCATCTCAAATTGAGGAGGTGGACTTTGAGAGCTAGGTATATTATTTTTTCCCCTTTTCCTCTTTTTGTGAGTGTGTATGTGTATGCTTCTGTGTGAGATTTTGTCTGTAAAGCTTTGCTTTCCCCATTTGTCCTAGGGTTCTCAGTGTCCATTTTTGTTTTTTGGGTTTTTTGTTTGTTTGTTTTCTTTACTTTTTAAAAATTTTTTTCTTAAAAATTATTTTTTATTTTAATAACTTTATTTTATTTTATCTTATTTTATTTTATCCCCTTTCTTTCTTTCTTTCTTTCTTTCTTTCTTTCGTTCTACTTTTTTCTCCCTTTTATTCTGAGCCATGTGGATGAAAGGCTCTTGGTGCTCCAGCCAGGAGTCAGTGCTGTGCCTCTGAGGTGGGAGAGCCAACTTCAGGACACTGGTCCAAAAAGAAACCTCCCAGCTCCAAGTAATATCAAATGGCGAAAATCTCCCAGAGATCTCCATCTCAACACCAAGACCCAGCTTCACTCAATGACCAGCAAGCTACAGTGCTGGACACCCTATACCAAACAACTACCAAGACAGGAATACAACCCCAGCCATTAGCAGAGAGGCTGCCTAAAATCATAATAAGGCCACAGACACCAAAAACACACCACCAGACATGGACCTGAACACCAGAAAGACAAGACCAGCCTCATCCACCAGAACACAGGCACTACTCCCCTCCACCAGGAAGCCTACACAACACAGTGACCCAAATTTAGCCACTGGGGACAGACACCAAAAACAATGGAAACTACGAACTTGCAGCCTGCAAAAAAGAGACCCCAAACACAGTAAGATAAGCAAAATGAGAAGACAGAAAAACACACAGCAGATGAAGTAGCAAGATAAAAACCCACTAGACCTAACAAATGAAGAGGAAATAGGCAGTCTACATGAAAAAGAATTCAGAATAATGATAGAAAACATGATCCAAAATCTTGGAAATAGAATAGAGAAAATGCAAGAAACATTTAACGAAGACCTAGAAGATCTAAAGAGGAAACAAGCAATAATTAACAGCACAATAAATGAAATTAAAAATACTCTAGAAGTGATCAATAGCAGAATAACTGAGGCAGAATAACGGATAAGTGACCTGGAAGATAAAATAGTGAAAATAACTACTGCAGAGCAGAATAAAGAAAAAAGAATGAAAACAACTGAGGACAGTCTCAGAGACCTCTGGGAAAACATTAGATGCAACAACATTGGAATTATAGGGGTCCCAGAAGAAGAAGAGAAAAAGAAAGGGACTGAGAGAATATTTGAAGAGATTATAGTTGAAAACTTCCCTAATATGGGAAAGGAAATAGTTAATCAAGTCCAGGAAGCACAGAGAGTCCCATATCGGATAAATCCAAGGAGAAACATGCCAAGACACATATTAATCAAACTATCAAATATTAAATACAAAGAAAACATATTAAAAGCAGCAAGGGGAAAACAACAAATAACACACAAAGGAATCCCCATAAGGTTAACAACTGATCTTTCAGCAGAAACTATGCAAGCCAGAAGGGACTGGCAGTACATATTTAAAATGATGAAGGAGAAAAACCTACAACCAAGATTACTCTACCCAGCAAGGGTCTCATTCAGATTAGATGGAGAAATTAAAACATTTACAGACAAGCAAAAAACTGAGGGAGTTCAGCACCACAAAACCAGCTTTACAACAAATGCTAAAGGAATTTCTCTGGGCAAGAAACACAAGAGAAGGAAAAGACCTACAATAAAAAACCCAAAACAATTAAGAATATGGTAATAGGAACATACATATCGATAATTACCTTAAAGTAAATGGATTAAATGCTCCCACCAAAAGACACAGATTGGCTGAATGGATACAAAAACAAGACTGGTATATATGCTGTCTACAAGAGACCCACTTCATACCTAGAGACATATACAGACTGAAAGTAAGGGGATGGAAAAAGATATTTCATGCAAATGGAAATCAAAAGAAAGCTGGAGTAGCAATTCTCTGTATGAGTCTGTCATACAGAATGAAGTAAGTCAGATAGAGATAAACAAATACCGTATGTTAACACATATCTATGGAATCTAAGAAAAAGAAAAAGGTAATGAAGAACCTAGTGGTAAGACGGGGATAAAGACACAGACCTACTAGAGAAGGGACTTGAGGATATGGGGAGGGGAAAGGGTAAGCTGGGACAAAGTGAGAGAGTGGCATGGACATATATACACTACCAAATGTAAAATAGATAGCTAGTGAGAAGCAGCCGCATAGCACAGGGAGGTCAGCTCGGTGCTTTGTGACCATCTAGAGGTGTGGGATAGGGAGGGTGGGAGGGAGGGATATGCAAGAGGGAAGAGATATGGGAACATATGTATATGTATAACTGATTCACTTTGTTATAAAGCAGAAACTAACACACCATTGTAAAGCAATTATACTCCAATAAAGATGTTTAAAAAAATGAATAGTTATATGTAACATCTTTTTATGTGCATATTTGCCTTTCAGATCACTTCTTTGATAAAGTGTCTCTTTACATCTTTTGCCCATTTTAAAAAATTGGATTGTTTTCTTTTTCAGATTTGAGAAAATTTTTATGGATGCTTGTTATCAGTCTTCTTTCAGGTGCATCATTTGCAAACGTTTATTTCCATTTCATTACTAGTATATTTTAATGAGCAGATGTTTTAAATATTTATAAAGTCCAATTTATCAAAATTGCCTTTTATGGTTTGTGTTTTTGTATCCTATCTAAAAACATCTTTGCCTAATTCAAAGTCAGAAAGATTTTCTTCTATACATTTGTCTAACAGTTTTATAGTTTTGTGTGTTATATTAGTTCTATGATTCATTTGAAGTTAATATTTTATATAATCTGAGATACAGATCAAAGTTCATTTTTTCTTGCATATGTTTGCCCAGTTTTCCTACTATCATTTGCTAGAGACTATCTTTTCTCCATTGAATTGTCTTTGTCTTTTTATCAAAAATCAATTGATCATTTATGTGATGGATTTTAGACTCTATTGTGTCCCATTAAATGTGTGTTTATATTTTTGCCAGTACCACAGTTTTGATTACTGTGTCTTTATAGTAATTCAAGTACTGAACCTTCCAATTTATCTTGGCTTCAGATCCTTTTTTATGCTTTAGAACAAACTTGTCTATTTCTATGAAAAAATACTTGCTAAGATTTTGATTGAGATGATGTTGTAACTACAGACTAATTTGTGTAATGAATTGACATCTTGACACTATTGAACCATCCAATCCATTAATCCTCATATATGTTTCATTTATTTAGGTCTTTTGTACATACTTTGTTAGATTTATCCCTAAAAGTATTATTTCATGACTTGTGCTGTTATTGTTGCTTTGGGTACTATTGTAAATTTGAAATAAAGAACCACTGTTTTATATTTCAATTTCTAATTATTTATTACTAGTGTATAAAAGTACAATTGATTTTAGTATAATGGATTTGTATCCTGCAACTTAATTAAAATTCATTTATTGGATATAATAGCATTTTTCTAGATTGTTTGAGATTTTATATGTAAACAATCATGTCATCTGAGAATAAGGCAGTTTATTGCTTCCTTTCCAATATGAAGTCCTTTTATTTCCTTTTCTTACCTTATTGCACTGACTAGAACCACCAGCACATTATTGAATAGGAGTGGTAAAAGCAGACATTCTTGCCCTGACAATCTTAGGGAGAAATATTCATATGATGTTCATACTTAATATATTATGTGTGATGTTAGATTTTTTCACAGCTACACTTTACCAAGTTAAGGAAGTTTCTTTCTACTTCCTGCTTGGTGAGAATTTTTATCCTGAGAAAATGTTGAATTTTGTTACATGCTTTCCCTGCATCTAATCAAGATGATTATATGGTTTTTCCTTTCTAGGCTGTTGAATTACATTACTTTTCAAACATCAAACCAACCTTGCATTCCTGAGAGAAACCCCATTTGGTCATGATGTATTGTCATTTTTATATATTTTTTTATTCAATTTACTATTTTTAAAAGGATTTTTGTTTTTATGTTTGTGAAGGATATTGGTCTGTAATTTTCTCTTCTTATAATGTCTTTCTCTAGTTTTTGGCATTAGAGTAATGCTGGTTTCACATAATAAACTGGGAGAGCCAGTTCCAAGTGGATTTTCAGTATGCTTAGAAATCTGGGAAGGAATTACAGTGTCTGACCCTGAGCTGCTTCCTCTTTCTCCATCTGGCTTTTAGTGACAATGCTAGAGTTGGAAGAACTGTCATGTCTGTTCAGTAGAATTCTGCAATTGAAGGGAAATAGATGTTGATTTTCAACATGAACATTAAGAATCAAGAAAATAAAATGTCACAGCTATGGGGATCTTTTCTTCTTAGTAACAAAAAGACTATGTCATTTATACAATGGTAGATACAACTCCTTTGCTGACCAAAGTGTTTTTTGTTTAGGGTCCTTGGTTACCATATCTAAGGATCATGGGGAAGCAATACTGATTCTATGATTACCACTCTCCAAAGGGAAATTGAAATAAAGTGCCAATATGCCCACTAAATTTTCACTTTGTCTGGTTATTTAGATGAGAGCATGTTTTCCCCAGGCTAAGAACTTTCACTTTGAAGACTCACATTTCTATAGACAGAAATATAGATTAGTGCTCTCCAACAGGATTTTCTGTTGTGATGGAAATGATCCATATCTGTGATGTCTGATAAGGTAGTCACTAGCCATATACGGCTACCAAGTCCTTGAAATGTGACTAGTGTGACTAAGAAACTAAAATTTAACTTAATTTAATTTTTTAAAGTTTAGATTTAAATAACCACATGTGGCTAGTGACTACCAAATTAGACAGTGCAAAATAGAATGCCAATTTTGCCCCTTGAAAAATTTTAGAAGCAGAAGTTCTCACTAAGTAAAGGGGGGAAAAAAAAAACCTTGGGAACAAGCTGTCAAGCTAGAGATATAAGGTTTTTGGACAAGCTGTAGGTGAAATTTCCATCAGATTGCAGGCTAATGGAGTCTCAATGATTCTTAAGTTAATTCTATTCTGATTCACTTTGGTATTATTACCATGATGCTGACAAAAGCACAACGTTGACAATGGATGGCAACGTTATTGTTTTTATTTGGAAATAGATGTTCTTGTGGTGCTCTGTATTTTTATACTTATACTCTCTGTGGGAGGCATCAAATTGAATATTCAACATGGCTTCTCTGAGGTTTGATTCCCACACACTGAATACATGTTTTGGCTCTTGGGGGTGGTAGCATGAATGCCTGAGCTTTACATCACCGATAGAAGATTCAAAAAGGAATCAAACTTCATTTTTGTGTTTTGTTTCTTGCTATTTAATTTCATTTTCTACCTTTCCTTCTTTCTTTCTTCCTCTCTCTCTTCCTTTCTTTCATATTTCTTTCTTAATAACTGAGATGGATGAGGGGAACAGTTAAAAATAAAGGGCATGCTTTGGAGTGGCAGTGAGCTTGACTCCATTTCTATGCATTTCTCTCAAAGGACCTTTTATGTTAAATCACTTACTTGCTATCAAAGATACTCAGTGAACACAATTTAGAGATTCATCAAAATGACAAAACTGAGAGACTCCAGGGCAGGAAAAGGTCACCAGCCTCTGTACAGTGCTTGATCTGTTTGAGCCCTTAACAAATACTCTCAGGATGGTGATGCCTTTGTTCTCATCTATTCTGGTGGAAATGATTTAGTGAATGCTCTGCACCTTTCTCTCCCTTCAATGCCACCCTTGACCCCTAACCCCCACCCTTTCACATAAGATCTTTTTGCTTCACTGGCCTTTTCCGATGAGGAAGAGTCTCACCAAATCAAGAATGCACCTTTTGAGAAGAGGTCAATTAGTCCTGGGGAGTAATGAGGACTAAGCTGCTCTCTCCACTTTGACCATTGATTTAAACACTATTCACAAGCTCCAGGGTGCTAGTGAGGCAATGCTCTGGGAACTGATGAGGGACTTCATCCTCCATTCCCATAACCCATGCCCAGTCACCCCAGAGAATCAGCCACCAGCCATAACTCCTTCCCACCCAGCTACATGGTAACCAAAACAAGTCCCTTCTGTGTACACTTTCTGTAGCGTGTAATTGCCAACTGGTGAAAGAGAAGAATGGAAAGGAAATGTATTGAGAGAGCTCTGACAGAATGATCTTAACAAGGGTTCTGAGGCCCCAACCCTACATGCCAAGAGGCAAACTTTATGGCATGGCCCAGGTCTGCAGGCTGGACAGTGCAGGAACTGCTCTATACAGAGCATGGTCCCTTCACCAATGCCACATATACACCACGTGGGCAGCTTGTGCTTCCTAAAGTCACAGACTCTCAGAGTCAGGAGACCATAGAGATTCTTCACCCTTTCTCAGCATGAGGATTCCCTCTTCAAATCCTCCACAAGTGGCCACCATGGAGATACCACTATTTCCCCAGAATAGATCCAATTGAACCAAATAATTCATAAGCTATCAAACTTTCCTTGGTTTTATCATTTCTGCCCCAAGCTAAGTTTCTGTAGTCCTTTCAGTTGTGCCTCATAAAGCATGGTTTTTGAGGTTATTTCCTGTCCTGGTCACTTGTATAGTCAAGGTCAGTAAGGACATTCAAGCTCAGCCATACCTATATAGATGTCTTCATTGGCCTCTAAATGTCTTATTGGAGTTTAGCAGAGAAGAGTCAGAGGTATGTGAAGAGTGTGGAGGTAGGAGGTCAGGCGAAGGGGCAGTAGCTTTAATCTGTCTCTGAAGCAGCACTGGATTAGGGTAGGAATACCTGGAGACAGAAACGAGATTCAGTCTTAGAAATAATCATTTAGTTTTTGAGCACATTTGGGGAGCAATACCAGTCATTTCACATACATTAATCATTACAAGGAAGTAAACCTTACTACTCTCAGCTTGCAATGAAAGTACAAGGCTCATAGAGGTTAAATTATTTACCCAAGGTCAATAATTAGCTAATAAGTGGCAAATAACGTATTACTCCAAAACTTCTAACTTAGGGTAATATTTCCTGGCCAATGCCACATTCTCAAATCATACAAACTATTGAGATCCAGATTTTTTCTGTTTTGACCTTTCAGATCTGTCCAGTCACTCCTCTTTGGTCAGATGTTTCTGGGCTTAGCTTATCATCTGCTATGACCTTCAATTCCTTCCTGAGCCTTCCAGCCTTCCTGCTCTGAACTTGGGTATCTTCCTGATACCAGAAACTACCCTGAGTCCTTGGTTCCCCCTCATCGTTATGTGTGGACATACACTTAAGCTCCCTCAAGAGAAAGGGAGATTCCAGCTCCCTGAATCACTGAGTCCATGTTTCTTCCCCCAAGTCCTGAGAAATGATACTTTTGGTGTTAAAGAAAAAAGTTAGCTGTTTTGCTCTAGGTTCCCAAATGCCATTAGATGAATTTTAAACACTACACATCTTTCTGCTAAATGTTCACATCTTCCTTCTTCTTCTGTGTGTGTGTGATCTTTCTCAAAGAATCCAGTGTCCTGTGGATGCTTCCTGAATTGTCAGAAAGTGAAAGAAAAAATGGAACAAGCACCCAGTTGTTTAAAGGTTCATTAAGGTGGCTTTCAGCTCATACTCAAATGATGTAGCTTGAGTCAAATCTCCAGAGACATTTTTAAGCTATCTTGCTCATAATGCAATTCAAGTGATTGAGAGCCATTAGAAAGTTCACATCAGAAGTCTGTTGAGATTGAACATGGACATGGTATTCTGACTGAAGAACCTCGTTCTGATGAACTGAAGACTACTTTGTACTTTTAACAACTGTTCATAAACTAGAGCCCATGTCGTCCAGTCTCTGTAAGTTATAGCATTCAAATAAATACTGTCCAACCACTATAAGTAATTAAAAGCAATTCCGATCTTTTCTTGAATATCTTAAAGATGTTGAAGAGAACCAATTTATTACCCACAATAGTGTTTCTGTTTTTAAAAGAAAAAAAAAGATTTTTTGATGTGGACCATTCTTAAAGTCTTTATTGAATTTGTTACAATATTGCTTCTGTTTTATGTTTTGGTTTTCTGGCCACAAGGCATGTGGGATCTTAGCTGGCCAACCAGGGATCAAACCCATACCCACTGCCTTGGAAGGTGAAATCTTAACCACTGGACCACCAGGGAAGTCCCCACAGTAGTGTTTCTTAAAAGTCTCTTTCTCTATTATTTTCCTTCTCAATATTAGTCAAATTCCCAACTTCCTCAAAGCTTCTCTCTATATACTTCACTCTCGATCTCCAATCCCCAAATCTTCCTCTAAAAACAAGTTGGCAGAGACCTCTTCTTTCCTCTTGATATCCCCTACCTGGAGCTTTTCTTGGTACCCACAGGAGCCCACTCTGTCCTCATACAGGTAAAATCCCACAGTGCAAGGTAGTTAACACCCTATGGACAAACCTTGACTAATGGAGAATAGGAGCAGATTGATAAATGTTTTCTTGTTTCTTCCCCTGGATATTTCATAAGCATTTCATATTTTCTTAGAGAGGTAGTTTGTGAGATACTTAATATCCGTTAGTAAATTCCTTCTTTTTTTTTCTTTTCTTTTTTCTTTCTTTCTTTCTTTTTATTTTTATTTTTTTGGCTTGAAGTAGTCAAATGAATTATGTTGTTTGCAACCAAGAATCACATCTAATAAAGATTCCAATAGTAGTTACTTGAGTTCCAGTTTCCCTGAGTCCTTGACAACACTGGTTATTATCAATTAAAAGAAGCAAGCAAAATGAAACAAAAATATTTCCTTAGGGTCCAGACTTACAAGACAAAAACACAAATAAATTTTTACAGAGTACCCACAGTTGAGCTAGCTCTTAACTCTGTAGCTACAAACTGGGTTTGGGACTCATTTAAAGAAGGGATCATATGAATTTAGCTGGAAGGCCATTTCCATCCTTTTATTACACTGATCATTTCATATTTTGACCCCAGGTTTCATGTGATGCTTGGTGGAAAACATGTGTTTTGCAAAACATGACTGTTTCTGGTTGGTAAACTAGAAGATAGATTTCTCTGACCTGCTGGAGGATATCATGGATTCCTTCTCAACTGAGGAACTGCTTCTCAAAGCATTTATCCAAATTGCCTTGCCTCATAACAGCTTCTCAAACTTGCCTGCTCAAATATTCCTAACAGCAGAGTGAATACATTCCCTTTGGGAGTCTGGTGGCAGGATAAGAAGTGACACAATGTGAACTTTAAATGTCTTTGAAAGTTTATTCTTATCGAAGAATTAATTTAAATTTTACATTCTGTTCCCTAAAATGTCAATTCTACATTCATATAAAAATTATAAGCAGAATTACTTACTAAGGAGAATTTTCATTGACTAATTAGATGGAACAATTCATTTATCTCTACTCCATCCCAAAATGAATTGATCTGATCCACATGTTAAGCATGCTAGGTACACATTCAGTTTGTACCCTACTTCACTCTATATCAGCATCGTCAGCCAGTGACCATCAGATTCATGAAATACAGAGACCAAAATTAACAAACCAAAACGATGAAGCAGAGACCAGATGGGGAGAGAAGGAAACTTAAACCTCAATCTAAAATCCTCAGAGAAAAGAGAAAATATTGCCTTCTTGAATAGAAGTAACAAGAATAGGATGTTATTTTAAAACAAAAGAAAGAAACTTTCAGAGAAAAAGAAAGAATTCTCAGGAATAAATGCAAAATAAAAAGTTAAATAGGAGAAAAGAAGATAAAGTTGAGAGAATCTTAATAGAAGTAGAACAAAACAATTATAACAAACAGGAAAATAGGAGAAAAACAGTTTTTATTTTTTGGATTTTAGAAAAAAATATATATTTTAACATCTTTATTGGAGTATAATTGCTTTACAATGTTGTGTTGGTTTCTGCTTTATAACAAAGAGAATCAGTTATACATATACATATGTTCCCATATCTCTTCCCTCTTGCATCTCCCTCACTCACACCCTCCCTTTCCCACCCCTCTAGGTGGTCACAAAGCACTGAGCTGATCTCCCTGTGCTATATGGCTGCTTCCCACTAGCTATCCACCTTACATTTGGCAGTGTATATATGTCCATGCCACTCTCTCACTTTGTCCCAGCTTACCATTCCCCCTCCACGTATCCTCAAGTCCATTCTCTAATAGGTCTGCATCTTTATTCCCATCTTGCCCCTAGGTTCCTCAGGACTTTTTTTTTTTTTTTTTTAGATACCATATATATGTGTTAGCATACAGTATTTGTTTTTCTCTTTCTGACTTACTTCACTCTGTATGACAGTCTCTAGTCCATCTACCTTACTACAAATAACTCAATTTCATTCTTTTTTATGGCTAAGTAATATTCCATTGTATATATATGCCCCATCTTCTTTATCCATTCATCTGTCGATGGACACTTAGATTGCTTCCATGTCCTTGCTATTGTAAACAGAGCTGCAGTGAACATTTTGGTACATGACTCTTTTTGAATTATGGTTTTCTCAGGGTATATGTCCAGTAGTAGGATTATTGTGTCATACAGTGGTTCTATTTTTAGTTTTTTAAGGACCTTCCATACTGTTCTCTATAGGGACTGTATCAATTTACATTCCCACCAACAGTACAAGAGAGTTCCCTTTTCTGACCACCCTCTCCAGCTTTTATTGTTTCTAGATTTTTTGATGATGGTCATTCTGACTGGTGTGAGATGATATCTCATTGTAGTTTTGATTTGAATTTCTCTAATTATTAATGATGCTGAGCATTCTTTCATGTGTCTGTTGGCAATCTGTATATCTTCTTTGGAGAAATGTCTGTTTAGGTCTTCTGTCAATTTTTGGATTGGGTTGTTTGTTTTTTTTTAAGATTGACCTGCATGAGCTGCTTGTAAATTTTGGAGATTAATCCTTTGTCAGTTGCTTCATTTGCAAATATTTTCTCCCATTCTGAGGGTTGTCTTTTCATCTTGTTTATGGTTTCCTTTGCTGTGCAAAAGCTTTTAAGTTTCATTAGGTTCCATTTGTTTAATTTTGTTTTTATTTCCATTTCTCTAGGAGGTGGGTCAAAAAGGATCTTGCTGTGATTTATGTCTTAGAGTGTTCTGCTATGTTTTCTGCTAACAGTTTTATAGTGTCCAGTCTTACATTTAGGTCTTTAATCCATTTTGAGTTTGTTTTTGTGTATGATGTTAGGGAGTGTTCTAATTTCATTCTTTTACATATACCTGTACAGTTTTCCCAGCACCACTAATTGAAGAGGCTCTCTTTTCTCCACTGTATATTCTTGCCTACTTTATCAAAGGTAAGTTGACCATATGTGCGTGGGTTTATCTCTGGAGTTTCTATCCTGTTCCATTGATCTATATTTCTGTTTCTGTGCCAGTACCATACTGTCTTGATTACTGTATCTTTGTAGTATAGTCTGAAGCCAGGGAGCCTGAATCCTCCGGCTCTGTTTTTCTTTCTCAAGGTTGCTTTGGCTTTCGGGGTCTTTTGTGTTCCCATACAAATTGTGAAATTTTTTTCCTAGTTCTGTGAAAAATGCCAGTGGTAGTTTAATAGGGATTGCATTGAATCTGCAGATCGCTTTGCGTAGTAGAGTCATTTTCACAATGTTGATTTTTCCAATTCATGAACATGGTATATCTCTCCATCTATTTGTATCATCTTTAATTTCTTTCATCAGTGTCTTATAATTTTCTGCATAGAGGTCTTTTGTCTCCTTAGGTAGGTTTATTCCTAGATATTTTATTCTTTTTGTTGCAATGGTAAATGGGAGGGTTTCCTTAATTTCACTTTCAGATTTTTCATCATTAGTGTATAGGAATGCAACAGGTTTCTGTGCATTAATTTTGTATCCTGCTACTTTACCAAATTCATTGATTAGCTCTAGCAGTTTTCTGGTAGCATCTTTAGTATTCTCTATGTGTAGTATCATGTCATCTGCACACAGTGACAGCGTTACTTCTTTTCCAATTTAGATTCCTTTTATTTCTTTTTCTTTTCTGATTGTTGTGGCTAAAACTTCCAAAACTATGTTGAATAATAGTGGTGAGAGTGGGCAACCTTGTCTCATTCCTGATCTTAGTGGAAATGGTTTCAGTTTTTCACCATTGAGGACGATGTTGGCTGTGGGTTTGTCCTATATGGCCTTTATTATGTTGAGGAAAGTTCCCTCTATGCCTACTTTCTGGAGGGTTTTTATCATAAATCAGTGTTGAATTTTGTCAGAAGCTTTCTCTGCATCTATTGAGATGATCATATGGTTTTTCTCCTTCAGTTTGTTAATATGGTGTATCACACTGATTGATTTGCATATAACGAAGAATCCTTGCATTCCTGGAATAAACCCCACTTGATCATAGTGTATGATCCTTTTAATGTGTTGTTGGATTCTGTTTGCTAGTATTTTGTTGAGGATTTTTGCATCTATATTCATCAGTGATATTGGCCTGTAGTTTTCTTTCTTTGTGACATCTTAGTCTGGCTTTGTATCAGGGTGATGGTGGCCCTGTAGAATGAGTTTGGGAGTGTTCCTCCATCTGCTATGTTTTGGAAGATTCTGAGAAGTATAGGTGTTAGCTCTTCTCTAAATGTTTGATTGAACTCGTCTCTGAAGCCATCTGGTCCTGGGCTTTTGTTTGTTGGAAGATTTTTAATCACAGTTTTAATTTCAGTGCTTGGAATTGGTCTGTTCACATTTTCTATTTCTTCCTGGTTCAGTTTCGGAAGGTTGTGCATTTCTAAGAATTTGTCCATTTCTTCCAGGTTGTCCATTTATTGGCATAGAGTTGCTTGTAGTAATCTCTCATGATCCTTTGTATTTCTGCAGTGTCAGCTGCTACTTCTTCTTTTTCATTTCTAATTCTATTGATTTGAGTCTTCTCCCTTTTTTTCTTGATAAGTCCGGCTAATGGTTTACCAATTTTGTTTATCTTCTCAAAGAACCAGCTTTTAGTTTTATTGATCTTTGTTATAGTTTCCTTCATTTCTTTTTCATTTATTTCTGATCTGATCTTTATGATTTCTTTCCTTCTGCTAACTTTGGGATTTTTTGTTCTTTCTCTAATTGGTTTAGGTGTAATGTTAGGTTGTTTATTTGAGATATTTCTTGTTTCTTGAGGTAGGATTGTATTGCTATAAACTTCCCTCTTAGAACTGATTTTGCTGCATCCTGTAAGTTTCAGGCCATCATGTTTCTTTGTCATTTGTTTCTAGGTATTTTTTTGATTTCCACTTTGCTTTCTTCAGTGATCTCTTGATTATTAAGTAGTGTGTTGTTTAGCCTCAAATGTGTTTGTATTTCTTACAGATTTTTTCCTGTAATTGATATCTATTCTCATAGCATTGTGGTCAGAAAAGTTATTTGATATGATTTCAATTTTCTTAAATTTACCAAGGCTTGATTTGTGACCCAAGGTAAGACCTATCCTGGAGAATGTTCCATGAGCACTTGAGAAGAATGTGTATTCTTTTGTTTTTGGATGGAATGTCCTATAAATATCAATTAAGTCCATCTTTTTAAATATATCATTTAAAGTTTGTGTTTCTTTATTGATTTTCATTTTGGATGATCGGTCCGTTGGTGAAAGTGGGGTGTTAAAGTCCCTCACTATTATTGTGTTACTGTCAACTTCCCCTTTTATGGCTGTTAGTATTTGCCTTATGTATTGAGGTGCTGCTATGTTGGGTGAATAAATATTTACAATTGTTATATCTTCTTCTTGGATTGATCCTTGAACATTCTGTAGTGTCCTTCTGTGTCTCTTGTCTTTTTTTTAAAGTCTATTTTGTCTGATATGAGAATTGCCTACTCCAGCTTGCTTTTGATTTCCATTTGCATGGAATATCTTTTTCCATCCCCTCACTTTCAGTCTGTATGTGTCCCTAGATCTGAAGTGGGTCTCTTGTAGACAACATATATATCAGTCTTGTTTTTGTATCCATTCAGCCTATTGATGTCTTTTGGTTGGAGCACTTAATCCATTTCCATTTAAGGTAATTATCGATATGTATGTTCCTATTACCATTTTCTTAATTGTTTCCAGTTTATTATTGTAGGTCTTTTCCTTCTCTTGTATTTCCTGCTTAGAGAAGTTCCTTTAGCATTTGTTTTAAAGCTGGTTTGATGGTGCTGAATTCTTAGCTTTTGCTTGTCCGTAAAAGTTTTAATTTCTCCGTCAAGTCTAAATGCGATCCTTGCTGGGTAGAGTAATCTTGGTTGTAGGTTTTTCTCCTTCATCACTTTAAATATGTCCTGCCACTGCCTTCTGGCTTGCAGAGTTTCTGCTGAAAGATCAGCTGTTAACCTTATGGGGATTCACTTATGTGTTTTTTGCTGTTTTTCTCTTGCTGCTTTTAATATTTTTTCTTTGTATTTAATTTTTGAAAGTTTGATTAATATGTGTCTTGGCGTGTTTCTCCTTAGATTTATCCTGTATGGGACTCTCTGTGCTTCCTGGACTTGATTAACTATTTCCTTTCCCATATTAGGGAAGTTTTCAACTATAATCTCTTCAAATATATTCTCAGTCCCTTTCTTTTTCTCTTCCTCTTCTTGGACCCCTATCAATCAAATGTTGGTGTGTTTAATGTTTCCCCAGAAGTCTCTGAGACTGTCCTCAGTTCTTTTCATTCTTTTTTCTTTATTCTGCTCTGCAGTAGTTATTTCCACTATTTTATCTTCCAGGTCACTTATCCATTCTTCTGCCTCAGTTATTCTGCTATTGATCCCTTCTACAGAATTTTTAATTTCATTTATTGTGCTGTTCATCACTGTTTGTTTGCTCTTTAGTTCTTCTAGGTCCTTGTTAAATGTTTCTTCTATTTTCTCCATTCTATTTCCAAGATTTTGGATCATTTTTACTATCATTATTCTGAATTATTTTTGAGGTAGACTGCCTATTTCCTCTTCATTTGTTAGGTCTGGTGGGTTTTTATCTTGCTACTTCATCTGCTGTGTGTTTCTCTGTCTTCTCATTTTGCTTATCTTATTGTGTTTGAGATCTCCTTTTTGCAGGCTGCAGGTTCATAGTTTCTACTGTTGTTGGTGTCTTCCTCCAGTGGCTAAGGTTGGTTCAGTGTGTTGTGTAGGCTTCCTGGTGTAGGGAATTAGTGCCTGTGTTCTGGTGGATGAGGCTGGAACTTGTCTTTCTGGTGGGCAGAACCACCAGAACCTGGTGGTGTGTTTTGGGGTGTCTGTGGCCTTATGATTTTAGACAGTCTCTGTGCTAATGGATGGGGTTGTGTTCCTGTCTTGCTAGTTGTTTGGCATAAGGTGTCCAGCATTGTAGCTTGCTTGTCATTGAGTGGAGCTGGGTCTTGGTGTTGAGATGGAGATCTCTGGGAGATTTTCACCGTTTGATATTACGTGGAGCTGGGAGGTCTTTTGTGGACCAGTGTCCTGAACTTGGCTCTCCCACATCAGTGGTACAACCCTGATGCCTGGCTGGAGCCCCAAGAGCCTGTCCTCCACACGGCTTTTGCGCCACCCTAGTCTCGAAGCTCCCCCGCCAGCGATGGCTGTAGGTAGGAGGCCTCAGGTCCTTGCCACACGGATCTCTCCTTAGGGCTTGCTTGAGTGTCCTCATGACATGGCAGCTGGCTTACTCCAGGATGAGTGATCTGTCCCCAGGTCTGTCGCAACTTCGGCTCAAGAGTTTTTAAAATAGAAGATCAATTCAGAAGGTCTGACCTCTGACTAATAGAAGTTCCAGAAAGAGTACCAAGTACACAGATGGAAGTAAAAAATCAGATAATACCGGAACCTTTCCCAGAACTAAAGGCCATGAGTTTCTGAATTGAAAGGGCCCATCAAGTGCCTTAGGACAATAAACAAAAAACAAACCTACCAAGGCAAACCACTGTGAAATTTCTGAATATTGGGATTAAAGAAAAATATCCTAAGAAATCCCAGACAGAAAAGCAGGGCATATACCAAAGGCCAGGAATCAGCAAGGCATTAGATTTTCCAAAAGCACCCTGAAGTCTAGAAGATTCTGGAGGAATACTATCACTATTTCAAATTTTAAAAATATTTTCAATCTAGAATTTTATAGGCAGCCAAACTATAACTTAATGTAATTGTACAATAAAAATTTTCTGACTTTCAAGGTCTGAAAAAATCTGCTTCCTATATACCTTATGTCAGAAAGCTACTGGAGGATGTGTTCCATAAAAACAAGAGAGTAAACAGAGATAAAGCAAGATAATCAGAAAATGAGGACTATAATCTCAGAAAGAGACTATTTTCAGACATGAAAAGAATTCCTTTAATAACAATAAAGGGAATACCCAGGTCAGCAGCTATGTAGCAGGCTTTGAAAGTCCTCAAGTTTGGGTTGGAGCAGGAAAATGAAATACTCCAGAAACAACATCTCCAAGAAAAAAAAAAGGAGCCAATTCCTGAAGTCATGTTCTCCTGGAGAATGTGCAAACTAATTAGTGTAGGAACATAACGCTAAGCAGAGTTTTTTTCAAAAAAAGACAATTTGAACTCCAGGAAAAACGAAAAGCTGTACAAGAAAGAACATGTAATCAGAGCTATGAACAATATTTGCATTGTCCTAAAAATGCAAACATTGAGTACTAGTTTAACAAATAATTATGATTTAACTGCACTGGGAGGATGGGGGCTAGAGAGAAGTATGTGTGTATAAGGGAATTCAACTTCCATCTTTTATAAGAAAAGTCAATAATTATAATAAGAAGTAGAAGTATTGTTATATAATTTAGAAAAATAGTGTGAAATGCTAAGGGATAAAGTTAAAAGAAATGAAAGCAGCTGCCTCTGGGGAGCATGATTGGGAATGGGCAGGCAGAGGACTGCTATTTTGTTTTAAGTCTTGGGCTACTATCCTTTCTTAAATTATGCTAATAAAATAATATATTACTTTATAAAATAATATATTACTTTTGGCAAACATATTTAAAGAGAGAAGCAGGAAATCCAATTTCTAATGTAAACCCCCAGGTTTAATCTGTCAAGAATTAATACAAAATTAAAACATAAAATGGAGGAACACTCCAGGTTCCAATAAAATACCTCCCTGACCTCTCTGTGCCAGATCAGGCCTCTGAGCCATAGCAAGGCTTTGGAGGGAAAGGAATGAAGACTTATCGAGCACCTACTGCATGCCAGTGCCACAGTAGGAGATTTCCAGAGATGCGACTGGTCCTCACCACAACCCTGAGGAATAGAGCAAGTGATTGTCCAGGTGAGAGACTAAGTCCCTGAAGGACAAAGAACTTGACGGCAGCTATTGTTTATATGTCTGAGCTCGAGCCCCAGGCAGTCTGTGGACAGATATAACAATTGGTGATACAGTGAAGCTGTTTTACAGATAAGAAAACTGAGGCTCAGCAGGACAAGTGGCTTAACCAAGTCATACAAATAGTAAGTGGTAGAGCTACAATACATACAGCCTCAGCCTCCAATATAACAGCCCACTCTGAACCACCGGAGCACAGAGACTGTGTCTTTTCCCTGCCGGTAGCCCCAGCACCAAGCATACTGTGCCTGGCACACAAGACTTGCTCAGAGAGGGTTCACTGCCTGAAGCAGGCAAAGCCCCGAAGAGCTCTCACCTGGTTTATCAACCCAAGAGAATT
This sequence comes from Aethalodelphis obliquidens, assembly GCF_003676395.1. Taxonomy (NCBI): domain Eukaryota; kingdom Metazoa; phylum Chordata; class Mammalia; order Artiodactyla; family Delphinidae; genus Aethalodelphis; species Aethalodelphis obliquidens. Next base: position 32,198,402 of record NW_020837961.1, on the reverse strand, counting down.
TCCAGCAGAACAAGCCGCCAAATCCCTCCTCCCTCTACCTGCCATGAACATGACCTAGGAGAGGGCTGTGTGGACAGAGCTCCTGCAGGGGCAGGGCCCCCCATCAAAACAAGAGGGAACCATTCTGTTCTCCTTCAAGTGGCCCAAAGAGTCAGTTTACAGCTCTAGGGACCAGGCTTTCATACTGAAATGTCACACACTCTAAATTACAGGACAATAACAACTTCAGCCTCGAAAAATAGCAAAATTAAACCTTTAATGCAAAACAAAATGAAATTGTGGAAACAATTTTGGAGCTCACAGAACTTTTGAAAATGTCATTAACAAACTGTGAAATCAGGGAAATAAAAATCAGATGCCCAGAGGGAGAACAGCAGTGCCCCCAGCCCAGCCCCTCACCCTGAGTCATGGATAGCCCGGTTTCTACTGTGTAGGCCCAGGAGACGGGGTTCGGAGCTAATGCATGTCTCCTGCTCTGTGCAGTGCCCAGGGTGGCAGCCTTTGGAAAGCTCAGAATAAGAGAACTCTCCAGCCCGTGACGCTGGAATTACTGGAGATTAAGATCATAGTACATGGAAACCAGTGCCCTGGGAGAAGGCCTGGGAAGCAGAGGGGAGCTCGTCAAAGAATCTTGGAGAAGTAGTTTCATTCTCGAGGCTCCTCTTTGGTGATTCCACACATCTGTGCTGGAGTCAGAATCACAGAGCCGATCTCTGGGGCTTCCACGTTAATAAATTTAAAATTATTCCCAGGGAAAAGCCCTTGTTATAGGGGTTAAGTGCTATAGATCAGGTGTGGAGAGCAGGGTAGAATACAAAATATTTTCAAAAGCTTCTCTTTATTCTTTAAGGACTTTAAGGTCATGGTAACATTAGCAGAATTTGAATTCTGCTCCTGATCAGAAAATTTCAAAGTTGGCTACATTTATTACTCACAGAGATGCTTTCTAGGACTACAAAGATGGTGAACGAATATCTAGAGAAGTGTGTCCAATCTCAGCAGGGTGATAACCTATCTACTTCTCTGCCACAATAGCCAAGTTCAAGAGTGAGGCAGCCTGGAGAGGGGGAGAGTTGCAGGTGTGCAGAATAGATAAGTGGGAGGGGCCACAGATCAGCCCGGAGGCCAGGAAATACAGATGCCCGCCCCCCCCATCCTCAAGAAAAGCAACACTCAAGTCCCCAGAATAGAATTCAGGGATAAGAAACAGTGGAATACTTACATGGATGTCCATACAAAAGGCCACAGCTCAGCCTTCCCAGACCTGCCGCCCTATGGCTTTCTTGCTTTCCTGATCACTGGCTCACAGGAAGTCCTGAGTACCTACCCCAGCCCTCTGGAATATCACATTTTCAGTTTCTTCTCTCTGACCATGAAATTGCAGAAAATTTCAAGAGTACAAGAGAGCTTCTGTTTCCAACCCTGGGTATTAAACACTTAGGAGGCATCTGCCACTACACCAAGTGCTGCCAGACCTTGAGGAACCAGCTTCCTAGGGCAGGGGGACCCCCTCTGTTCCCACTTCTGCTGGGTGTCCATTGAAGACCAGTGGATATAGCACCACAGAAATGCACATTTTAAAAATCGTTCATTCTTAGGCATCTCTCATTTTAAAAGCATCAGAAGGGAAACAATTGGATGGCAGGGGCCGACATATCATAGGCAAAGCCATGTAGGCAGGACCAAACTGCCTATCCTTATCTTCAAGAATGTGGTCCAACATCTTTGCTCCTGGAATGCCTGAAAATCTGTAACATTTCCTGGGAGAGACCTCTTCCCTCCTTATCCAAATGTGCATATGTAAGCATCCTATGTTAGGGCAGCAATGTAGGCTTTAGGACACAATTTGTCTTACAGGCATTTTGCCCGACAGCTGGGAGAAATTGTCCCTGTGCTGCTTGGCTTTAAGGTGTGTTGCTGCTCTGCAAATCAACAGGCCCAAAGTGCATTTATGCTTCAACTCAAAACGGTCCCTGTCACATTCCTCATACTTACCTCCACCAAAACATTTTAAATGCTGTGAGTACAGGTCACTGTTTTTTCAAGTTCAATAACTGCAACCCTGCTTCTCTGCCTCCAGAATCCTTCTGTATCAAACCCAAGCCTTATAATAAAAGTTGCCTCAACACTGATGGTGGGATCAAAATCAGCACCACTACTCAGAAAGATGATCTGGCGCTGTATACTATAATAAAGTCCCCCAAATGCACACACCTTATGTCATACTTGATTTCAACAACTTATCCTGTAGTTATATTTAAGGCTATTCCTAAAACTGTTATGTCAGTAATCTTTATAATAGGAAAAATTCGAAATCAGACTGAAGGTCCATTAATACAACATTGTTTCAATTAATTATTACACATCCATACACCATGCAAGATCTATTGTGCCACCAATATGAATGGTGTTGTGAAGGTCTATTTACTGACAGGGAAAATGTACAGGATGCAATATAGAATGTTAAAGTGGGCCGCAAAACAATACACAGTGTGATAAAGTTTATAACATACTCATGGATATGTTCATTCATTCATCACTGTTCATTCATTCAACCATTCACCAGATATATAGGAAGGACTTCTGTGTTCTTACTGTTCCAGACTCTGGGGAGATAGCAGTGAACAAAACCTCCAGAGCTCCCACGCTTATACGGTTTACAATATAAAAAGGTGTGCAGAAAGTCAATAATCAAATAAATACTAAATATAATGTCAGGAAGGGATAAGCGCTGTGAATAAAAATAAGTTAGGGTAAATAATTAGAGTGCAGAGGAGGGGACACTGTTTTAAGTAGCCTGATCAGGGAAGAGTTCTCTGAGGAGATGACATTTGGACAGAAATCTACATGCAGAGGATAGACTGCAAGCCTGTCCCTGGACGACACCAAGCTCAGATCCTGGGAGAAAAGCATGGTGGGCACATTCAAGGCCCAGCAAGAAGGACCCCTGGCTAGGAGCTAGTGGGAGATGAGGTCGGTGGGCTAGCAAGGACCAGGGTCTTTTGGAAACCGCTGGAGAGTTTTGGGCAGGGACAGGACAGAGGACTCTGGCTGCTGTGTGGGGAATAGTCTATAGGGGGCACAAGAGTGGAAGCAGAAAGATCAGTTCAAAGGCCACTGCAGAAGAGGCTTATGTCTTGAACAAGGGTGGTAGTAATGGAGTTGGTGAGAGGTAGTTAAATTCTGGATCTTTATTAAAGGTAGCATTCCCAGGATTGACCCAGGATTTACAGCATGAGATAGAGAGAAGAGTGAAGTTTTTGGTCTGAATAACTTTTCAAAAAATGATAATGCCACTTATGGAGCTAGGAAGTACTGGGGGAGGAACAGTTGGGAGGGGAAATCAGAAGGATATATACCAAAGCATATGACCATGATGATAGCTAACACTCATTTAAGTGCTTGCTTGCTCTGGGCCAGGCACTGTTGTAACTGCTTTACATCTATAGTCACTCATTTAATCATCACAATAACTCTTTGAGGTGGCACTTGAGAATATGGCTTACTTTTATATTTATCTTTAGATAATATATGTGCTTTGCAATGAACAGGTATCCCTTACACAATAAAGTGTGTGTGTGTGTGTGTGTGTGTACTAATCCCAGTGAGAGAAAAATGATGTACTTATAAATTTCAGTCCTTTGCAAGTCTCTGGTGGTTGCTCAGTCTATAGTCCTTTAGTTTAGCAGTTTTTCAACTTTTTTTCCTGCCAGGTCAGACAAGTTCATATGCAAGACCCATTCTCATGGACACTCCCAGAGTAACACAGGGTTCCCTGCATCTTAATTGTAATTTAACCCCTTTGTTCCTTGACTTTTGAAAACACTCAAATGCAGTGAGAGAGAAATAAACATTAAAGGGATAACCTTGAATGTTTTACTTTTTAAAATTTAAAAATTTTTTTCATACGAAATTTTGCAAATGGATTACTTTAAACCATTACACTTAATACATGCTCACATATTATGTTCAACACATCCCACATGGACGGACTCTCACAAAGGGGTCCCCACACCAAGCTCTGGTTTGGATGTTTATACAAATCAGATAGCTGGAGGGCATTGATTTCTTTTAACTTTCAACATTTCATAAATGAACACTCTCATTTACTTTTGTCTTTTCTCTCCAGTCACTAGTATTTAACCAACTAGTTAAATTTGGCTTAACTAGTTTTGTTTTGTCCAGCAAGTTCTGTCTATGTGAATGTGCTCAATGGAGCATAGGGATTATGCTTACAATGGATGAACAAGGGGACACTTGGGGCAGGGTCCTCTGCTAGTTACCATAGTGACACACTCCTGACCGGAGAATTGTGCAACTCCACCTGCCATGGGAGGAACTGATTTGCATGGAATTCTGACTGTCCTTGGTTGCTATCTGATACTTGCACAGTAGGTAAGTGGAAGATGAATTAATCAGGTCCAATTTAAAAGGAAAAGTCAGATTGAGATTTCAGCTCATTCTGCTCCTCCATTAATGCTTAATAAGCTCCCTGTGCTGGAATTATACCAAAGGCAGTCAGATTCAATTACTATAATCTAAAACTAATATCTATTTTTATTTTCTTTTGAGGATGTAGAAAGGAATCTCACCATAACGTGAGTCTTATTAAATGGAATTTGATATGCCTTGAATCAAATTGAGTCTCCTGAATCATGAACATTGGAACTGGAAAGGAATTTGAGTTTGCACAGTCCAACCATGTCACTTAACAGATGAGGAAAAACACAGAGAGACTGAGCAATCTGCTCAGGACCACACAGAATGAGGGCCAGCACCCAGCTGCACTCGTCCTGAGCCCAGAGCTTGTTCAGCCCACCAGACCCTGCCAAGGGCCCTGCTGGTGGTCTCAGTTGGCCCCCCACTGGGCCCAGGATAGGATTCAGGAAATGTCTCCACAACTTCACCATGTGTCTCCCAGCCCCTGGGCCACCCAGGAAAGGGGAAAACTCATGCAGGCAGCAGGACGGATGATATAAGCCTGGAGACTGGGAGCCACAGAAGCTTATGACCTTGCCCTGAAGTCCAACCTAGAGATGGTGAAAGGACATTTGGAAGAACTAAAGAAAGGAAGAAAGGAGGCGGGGGAATCAAATGGTGCTCATGGATGTATAGAAAACTAAGGAGACATTAAGGAAACGTAGGTCAGAAGCATTTAAGAATCAAGATTTGACCTTTTAAAAGCCACCCTCAGTAACAACTATTATCTGACAACTTCTATCCTCGTTTTGAATGTTCATTCAAGTTCTGAACAAGATAAAATTCAGATCACTATTATTTTCTTGACTTAACACCTTTCTTCTCTTGCACCTCAGCTACATTTCCTTTAGCAGATCAACGAGTAACAAGATCCCAGCCTGCATCGCAGTCAAGAGCCAAAAAGCTTATGATAGGAATAATTTTAAAAATTAAAAGTTGGCATCCTATCAGCTCTGTAGTAATCAAAATGTTCTTAGCTTGGAGAGTACATTTACATGTGGAAATACAATCTGGATCTGATGCCAACTGTATAAATAGCATACTCCTGCCTATGACTGTTTGACACAAGCTAGTAACCAACTACTGACTTTTATATACACTGGAGGGTACTATAAACAGGCTGGGTTTACCTAAAAAAATCTTTACCCTCTGTTTTGATGACAAGCATGACAATTCCCAGCTAGCCACTCTTTGCAAAGACTTCCTCACACTGGTGACAAGAGTGCCATGTCAGTTATGTAGCTAGGTTTGGAGTGTCAGCCAATAGCAGTTGGTCTGTCCTGGGATTGCACTGTTGACTTGTCCCTACTGGCTCACATTCCTGGTTAGCTGTCTCTTGGATTTACTGATTTGGTGGAATCCACAAATAATGCTAGTAAATCACATGCAAATCAATTCACAAAGGAAAAACTGCCCCTCTGTTTTAGTTAATAATGATTGGCCATCTTTTGGGAAACTGGTCTGGCTCCTCCTCCTAATGCTGCTGCTGGCTGCACCACCTCAGACAGGCTCTTCCCCTCTGAGCCTCTGTTCTCTCATGTGTAGAATAAAGCAGGAAGTGAAGAAGACCCCTACAGTCATCTCAGGTTCTAACATTCTGCGCTGGCTTTGGAAGAAAGTATCTCTTTATACAGAGGGGTCCAAATGAGAAAGATGTTTCTTATAACTGAAAACAACCAGCCTTGAGAATTTATGAGACTCGTCACAGGCCAGGGCAATCCTGTCCTCAGGATAAGTCAGAGGCCAGCCTGGGCTGGAGGAAAGAAGGTGTTTATCTGCATGTTTGGATGAAGGTCTGCAATCCTTTGCAGAATCATTAACATTTCAATGTGCATTTCTGAGCTATCTTTCCCCTGGAGAGTACCAAAAACTTCACATATATGTAACCAAGAGCCAGTGTTCTTCTCCAAATGCCAGGACATCTCACACTGTCAACTTTATCCTCAACGGGACTCAGAAGTGTCAGTTGGCCAGATATAGATTTCATTAATGTATCCTAATTCTTAATATCTGCTCACTAGAGTCCAGCTCTTTCACTGATTTAGAATCCCAATACTTCATGATTACTGAAGCTTTGCTGACTCTGTGCAGAGACAGTCGCCTTCATGATTCTAATGCAACAGGTTTGCTCTTGTTAAGGTACCAGGTATGGCATAGAGCACTTCTGAGCCCCAACTTGACAAATAATAGTCTCCAGAAAATATTGCTGACAGAAAAGGTAATTGCAATGATAGAACAGACAGTTTACAAAAGCTGCATTGCATCTGTAGTACTGGAATTATGTGCGGAATTTTATAGCTAATAACAATCAGAGAAACTGTGCATATTTTAATCCTATTTGTGTAGATTAACTTTGTTTGAAGCAACCCCAATCTATAAAAATCTGGCAATATTAAGTTTGTAAACTATATAGTAGTTGTTTTACATAACATTTATTGATTTTGCCATGGACAGAAGAGTAAAATTAATTCAAACCTCTGCACCTGAGACCCCAAAAGAAAAATCTTAGTAATTTACAAAAGGATCCAGAATAGCACTACACCTAAGATGTGCATGCTGTGGGCCAAGCACTATTCTAAGTGCTTTACCAATATGAACTCAGTTAATCCTCAGAAGGACCTGAGGGAGGTATTATTATTATTTCTCCATGACACTAACAAATTAAGTGATTTGCCAGAATCGCTTGCTATTAAGTGAAGAGACTCAGATTTGCCCCAAAGTACTCTGGATTCATTTTCCATGCTTCTAACCCCTCTGCTATACTTACATTCATTTTAAAATGCTAAGTTTAGAGAGATTACTACAAGCAACTCTATGCCAATAAAATGGACAACCTGGAAGAAATGGACAAATTCTTAGAAATGCACAACCTGCCAAGACTGAATCAGGAAGAAAAAGAAAATATGAACAGACCAATCACAAGCGCTGAACTTGAAACTGCGATTAAAAATCTTCCAACAAACAAAAGCCCAGGACCAGATGGCTTCACAGGCGAATTCTATCAAACATTTAGAGAAGAGCTAACACCTATACTTCTCAGACTCTTCCAAAATATAGCAGAGGGAGGAATACTCCCAAACTCATTCTACGAGGCCACCATCACCCTGATACCAAAACCAGACAAGGATGTCACAAAGAAAGAAAATTACAGTCCAATATCACTGATGAACATAGATGTAAAAATCCTCAACAAAATACTAGCAAACAAAATCCAACAGCACATTAAAAGGATCATACACCATGATCAAGTGGGGTTTATTCCAGGAATGCAAGGATTCTTCAATATACGCAGATCAATCAACATGATACACCATATTAACAAATTGAAGGAGAAAAACCATATGATCATCTCAACAGATGCAGAGAAAGCTTTCGAAAAAATTCAACACCCGTTTATGATAAAAACCCTGCAGAAAGTAGGCATAGAGGGAACTTTCCTCAACATAATGAAGGCCATATATGACAAACCCACAGCCAACATCGTCCTCAATGGTGAAAATCTGAAAGCTTTTCCACTAAGATCAGGAACAAGACAAGGATGCCCACTCTCACCACTCTTATTCAACATAGTTTTGGAAGTTTTAGCCACAGCAATCAGAAAAGAAAAGGAAATAAAAGGAATCCAAATTGGAAAAGAAGAAGTAAAGCTGTCACTGTGTGCAGATGACATGATACTATACATAGAGAATCCTAAAGATGCTACCAGAAAACTACTAGAGCTAATCAATGAATTTGGTAAAGTAGCAAGATACAAAATTAATGCACAGAAATCTCTGGCATTCCTATACACTAATGATGAAAAATCTGAAATTAAGAAAACACTCCCATTTACCATGGCAACAAAAAGAATAAAATATCTAGGAATAAACCTACCTAAGGAGACAAAAGACCTGTATGCAGAAAATTATAAGACACTGATGAAAGAAATTAAAGATGATACAAATAGATGGAGAGATATATCATATTCTTGGATTGGAAGAATCAACAATGTGAAAATGACTCTACTACCCAAAGCAATCTACAGATTCAATGCAATCCCTATCAAACTAGCACTGGCATTTTTCACAGAACTAGAACAAAAAAATTTCACAATTTGTATGGGAACACAAAAGACCCCGAATAGCCAAAGCAACATTGAGAACAAAAAACAGAGCTGGAGGACTCAGGCTCCCTGACTTCAGACTATACTACAAAGCCACAGTAATCAAGACAGTATGGTACTGGCACAAAAACAGAAAGATAGATCAATGGAATCGGATAGAAATCCCAGAGATAAACCCACACACATATGGTCACCTTATCTTTGATAAAGGTGGCAGGAATATACAGTGGAGAAAGGACAGCCTCTTCAATAAGTGGTGTTGGGAAAACTGGACAGGTACGTGAGATTAGATCACTCCCTAACACCATACACAAAAATAAACTCAAAATGGATTAAAGACCTAAATGTAAGGCCAGAAACTATCAAACTCTTAGAGGAAAACATAGGCAGAACACTCTATGACATAAATCACAGCAAGATCCTTTTTGGCCCACCTCCTAGGAAAATGGAAATAAAAATAAAACAAAAATAAACAAATGGGACCTAATGAAACTTCAAAGCTTTTGCACAGCAAAGGAAACCATAAACAAGACAAAAAGACAACCCTCATAATGGGATAAAATATTTGCAAATGAAGCAACTGACAAAGGATTAATCTCCAAAATTTACAAGCAGCTCATGCAGTTCAATCACAAAAATACAAACAACCCAATCCAAAAATGGACAGAAGACCTAAATAGACATTTCTCCAAAGAAAATATACAGACTGCGAACAAACACATGAAAGAATGCTCAACACCATTAATCATTAGAGAAATGCAAATCAAAACTACAATGAGATATCATCTCACACCAGTCAGAATGGCCATCATCAAAAAATCTAGAAACAATAAATGCTGAAGAGGGTGCGGAGAAAATGGAACCCTCTTGCACTGTTGGTGGGAACGTAAATTGATACAGCCAGTGTGGAGAACAGTATGGAGGTCCCTTAAAAAACTACAAATAGAACCATATGACCCAGAAATCCCACTACTGGGCATATACCCTAAGAAAACCATAATTCAAAAAGAGTCATGTACCAAAATGTTCATTGCAGCTGTATTTACAATAGCCAGGAGATGGAAACAACCTAAGTGCCCATCATCGGATGAATGGATGAAGAAGATGTGGCACATATATACAATGGAATATTACTCAGCCATAAAAAGAAACGAAATTGAGCTACTTGTAATGAGGTGGATAGACCTAGAGTCTGTCATACAGAGTGAAGTAAGTCAGAAAGAGAAAGACAAATACCGTATGCTAACACATATATATGGAATTTAAGAAAAAAATATGTCATGAAGTACCTAGGGGTAAGACCGGAATAAAGACACAGACCTACTAGAGAAGGGACTTGAGGATATGGGGAGGGGGAAGGGTAAGCTGGGACAAAGCAAGAGAGAGGCATGGACATATATACACTACCAAACGTAAGGTAGATAGCTAGTGGGAAGCAGTCACATAGCACAGGGAGACCAGCTCGGTGCTTTGTGACCGCCTGGAGGGGTGGGATAGGGAGGGTGGGAGGGAGGGAGATGCAAGAGGGAAGAGATATGGGAACATATGTGTATGTATAACTGATTCACTTTGTTATAAAGCAGAAACTAACACACCACTGTAAAGCAATTATACTCCAATAAACATGTAAAAAAAAAAGATGGGATATATGTATATGCATAGCTGATTCGATTTGCTGTACAGCAGACACTTTAATACAATACTGTAAAACAAATTTACTCAAATAAAAATTAATTTTAAAAAAAACCTTACATGTTGATTAGAGTAATAATTAAATACTTTTTTATTAATCTGTCTTTTTAAATAAGTTGCTCAATGATATCATAGATGTATATTCATTGTAAAGGAAATGTGTTTACAATATATTTAAAAATAGAAATCATATGATCCCCTTTCAAATAAAAATGTTTATATACCTAGAAAATGCTCACATAAGTGGATTCCATACAAAATGACTTATGAACATTTTTCTTTGTACTTACTTATATTTTCTGATTTTCTGTATTTCCATATCTTTGTAATAAAACAAATGAAAGAAAAGAATGCTAAGTTTACTTAGTACATACACAAATGATTTAATCTTTCCTTTTTATTAAATCTTAGTTTTAAAACCCAGAATCACAGCCAGGTTTATGAGCCCTGCTTCTTGTGGATTTTGAAGGAGAGACATATATTTGTCACATGTCTCTCACCTACAGTGACAGAAACACAACTTGGGTTTAAGCAAAAGTAAGACTTATTGGAGTTACAAAGCTGAGCTATTGAGGATGGAGTTGGCCTTAGGGACCCGAAGGGACTCAAGATACGTCATCAAAGCTCACTCCCTTATTCTCCCTATTTCTCAGCTCTGACCTCCTCTGTCTATCACCCTCTGTCCTTTTACTGAGGAGCATTGTGTGTGTGTGTGTGTGTGTGTGTGTGTGTGTGCACACGTGGTGTGTGTGTGTTGTTAAGGGACCAAGGGTCGTGGCTATGGGCAGCACCTGGCTCACCTGATTCCAGGTTAGCAACCCCAGTGCAAGCCCCCAGTGCACATAGACACATCCTCCCGAAGGCCTCTGTTGGGTCTTGCTCTGGGCTGGTCATGCGATCAGAGAGCTCCTTGACTACCCATGGCTGGAATCTGGGTTGCAAGATAGTTTCATTATCACTCATTTTTCCCCTTTTATTCATGTATGTTTGGGGTTCTCTTGAAAACATTTCCCCCTTAACAAGTTGGAAGAATGTAGTTGACATCTGTTGATTTGGTCTGCCCTAGATCCTGTCTTCCCCTCTTTTACTTGGGAAACTACTTCCATTCTGCTGCATGTGGTTCTAGGCGGGCTGTGATCACAGAATTCTGCCTCTCTGCCCACCTGGACGGCCAATCATAGTGATAGTCCAGAAAATCATCAGGCTTTGCCGACAGCGATCATGTGCAGAAAACAAGCAACCCTTGGTATGGGCTTGGGGTGGAAAACAGCAATACACGTGGGCAGGAACTGAAATCACTGCTAACACAAAGCTGTGACTGCAAGTCATCCTCAATATCCATTAGCTCTTTTCCATAGTAACAGAAAGACCAGCTGTAAGTTGGACACATCCCAATCTATCTTATGAGTGGTCATGTGCCTAAGTTATGGCCAAAGAGTGTGAGATAAAAGTGTTTTTATGTTTTGTGAAAAGGCAGTAGGGGATGCCCTTTGCCCATTTTTTCCCTTTATTCCTCCTTCATTTCTGTTGGCTGGAATGGAGACATAATGGCTGGAGTTACAGCAGCCATAATGGATCATGAGGTAATTTGGGATAGAAAGAATGCATGATAGAGGAACAAAACCAAATTTGCCTGGGTCCCTGAAGATTCATGAGCAGAACAGCCATCTGCACTATCTACCTCCCAACTTCTACTGGAGAGAAATAAATTTCTACCTTGTTTAAGCTGCTGATATTTTGGGCCTTTTTTACTTAGAGCCAAACCAAATCTTAACCGAGTCCAGAAATAAAGGAATGTTTAAGCATGTCAGGACATAGGAACTTAGGTGGGCAGATGGGACTAATGAAGGGTTAGGGGATGCTCACCTGGTTAAAGTGTGGAGAAATGAAATTAGTTGTTGTGCTTTCATGGAGAGGATCTTCTTGGAGCCAGGCACAATGCAGGGCTTTGGGCCCACGTTACCCCATTCAGTGCTCCCGTGTCAGCTCTCTGCATTCTCTAGTTATCTTCACTTTACATTGAGGGACTGGAGAGTCCATTAGGTTAAATCTTTTTCCTAAGGTCACACCACTGGTAAGTGACAAATGAACAATTTGTGCCTACGTGGAGCTGTCTCCAAAGCCACTGTTGTCTCCACTCCATGAGCCCTGTCTCCTTGCTCTCCTGGGCCGGGGCAATATGTCTGTGACCCGAACACAACATATGGAAACACACATGAAAGCTAGTCAAGTTCGCCAATCCATTCCAAACCTAGTTCAATTTTCCAATAAAGCATTATTCGACATTAAAAAAGAAGGGTATCCTACCATTTGTGACAACATGGATGGAACTTAAGGGCATTACGCTGAGTGAAGTAAGTCAGAGAAAGACAAAAACTGTATGTTCTCATTTATATGTGGAATCTAAAAAGGGTTGCATTCATAGGAACAGCAGAAGAGTGGTTGCCGGGGGCTGGGGAGATGGGGAGAGGTTGGTCAAAGGGTACAAACTTCCAGTTAGAAGATAATAAGTTCTGAGGGTGTGATGCAGCGCATGGTGACTATAGTTAATAATATTGTATTATATACCTGAAAGTTACTAAGAGGGTAAATCTTAAATATTCTCACCACACACACACACACACACACACAACCCCTATTATGTGAGGTGATGGACGTGTTAACTAATATTATTGTGGCAATCATTTCACAATATATACAAATGTCAGATCATCATGTTGTACACCTTAAAAGTACACAATGTTCTATTGTCAATTATGTCTCAATAAAGCTTGGGAGGGGCAACCTAGTTCACTTCTGAAAGTTAACTCACACCCAACTTTCAGGAACACGCCTATAACATGAATCAAACTACTCCCCCTGCTGAGAGCATCCTTCTTGTGAGATCGCCCCCATGTCCCCCGTGTTGAGGGGAAAGCAGTTTTGTTTTGTACGATATCTTCACGGATGAATTAAGTTCAGATGTGAAGTGGTTCAGCCCCAACTGAAGAGCACATGACAGCAGATCTCCTGGCCCTGGGGCCGTTTCCTTCTAAGACTCGCCTCCACTCAGCAGTCCTCTGGCCCCGCCAAAATCTTACAAGTGTTCAAGCCAGAGCCTGGTCAACCATTAGGGAGCTGACAGATTCTTGGCTTTTCCAAGTTCTCTCTCTCTCTCTCTCCTTTTTTTTTAATTGAATAAGTAGGTCTAGTTAGGTTTATTATAGGAACAAAAGTTCTTCTGGAAAGCTCATTCTTTGGAATGGTTGAAATGAAAAATAATACCCCCTCCCCACCCTTCAGAGCCCACTCTGGTTAAAGCAGATGAAAACGCTAGCATTTCTAAACCCAAGGCTTTGAGTGGGTTGGAGAATATAAAGTGCCTTTTCTAGCCATTGTGACAGGAAAGGAATGCACAGGTTTCTCAAGAGAAGATTGCAAGGCCCACACTGATCTAATTTACGTATCTTCCTGACAGGAATAAAACCTCAGGGTTGTGGCACTTAGTCAATGATTATTTGCTATTTTATATATTCAACACATATTTGGAAATAGTTTTAAATTGGGTTTTTTAACTACCTATAAAGAGAAAAAGTACTCTTTACCTTTTTTAACTTCTGGACAGCCCCGTTGAAAAGCCTTCCTTCTATGGAGAAGGAGATGAATGATTATGGGACCACACGTTACGAAGCCCAAGGACAGCTTCTAACGTTGGTCAGTGAGAGACGCATGGTGCTGTATCTGGCGTTGGTTTTCGATGTCAGCAACAATTTCTGGGGAGAACTTCCCCAGCAAATCAGACTTCTTGCTTTTTCTCTTTCTCTCTTAGGTGGGAGAGGAGCGGTGAAAGTTGGACCCTGACGGGAGTGGGCACACAGCAAAGGTGTGCAGGCAGTGAGAGAGGAAAGGGGTGTGACAGTGACCCAGGCACTGGCCAAAGAAAGAAGCCCTTAGTGTACGAATCTGAGCACCACACTGTCAAGGGAAGATGGTTTTTAAAGGTCTTTGTGTTGACCATCTTCTTTTCTTAAATGTAAATCCATTTAGAAGACCCACTAATAGAAGGACTATTTAAAAAATAAAAACTATAAGAAAACAGAATATTTAAAATTCTTGAATGTTTCATCAGTTCAAAGATGAGTTTTATTTATCTTGATATCCCACTGTGGTGTTAGCTTCCTGCGGCTGCTGTAACAAATTACCACAAACTGGGTGGCTTGACACAACAGACATTTATTCACTCCCAGTTCTGGAGGCCAGAAGTCTGAAATTAAAGTGTCAGCAAAGTTGGTTCCTTCTGGAGGCTCTGAGGGAGCCTGTCTCTCTCCCAGCTTCTAGTGGCTGCCCGCAATTCTTGGCATTTCCCACTTGTGAAGGCATCTCTCCAATCTCTGCCTCCCTCTTCTCCTGCCCCCCAGCCTCCGCCGTGTGCCTGTGTGGCTTCTCCTTTTCTGACTCTTATAAGGACACCCATCCTTGGGTTCAGAGCCCACCCTGATCAAGGATGATCTCATCTTGAGATCCTTACCTTAGTTACACTGGCAAAGACCCTTATTCCAAAGGTCACATTCACAGGTTCTCAGTGCACCCATGTTCAAGAGGCCACTCCTCAGCCACCGCTGCCGTGATGGTGTCATTCCCCTGGAAAACCCCGAGGTTCCTAATCGTGGCTACATCTCTCATCTTCTTTTCTTTCTGCTTTGTTTCACTTTCTGCCCCTTCTCCTGTAACGCACATACAACACGGATCTGTAACTCGATTACTTCTGCCCCATTACAGTGTTGGACAGACTGCAGCAAGGTATAGACACCTATAAAAATAAAAGACCCTCTACCAGCAGTTCCCTGGTGGCCTAGTGGTTAGGATTCTGAGCTTTCACTGCGGTGGCCCAGGTTCAATCCCTGCATGGGGAACTGAGATCCCACAAGCCACGTGTGATGCAGCCAAAAAAAAAGACCCTCGCTGTTGAATTTAACTCTTCTAAATCTTATTTAAATATGAACAACATAGAACTAGGTTTAAAGTTCTTGAGCATAAAGTGTTTACTCAACAAGAAAACAAAAACAAATGTACAAAGTAAAGACAGCAAAAGTGCAAAACCAATCAAATTCCAATGTAATCATTCCAAAAGGATTTTACTTAGTGTCTCTTGTGTGCCAGGCACTGTCAGAGGTTCTGAAGACAAAATGATAAAACAAAGATACCTACCCTGGAGGATTACCTTATAGTAAATCAGCAACTAGATAGTATTACTATGCCACAACCAAACTCCATTCACAAGGTGACTCTGTGGGTCTACCTGCTCCTGGGCAGCATCATTTGAGTCCAGCATATCTGTGCTACTGTTTCCCATACAGTGACCCAATCCTGCAACTTCTTTTCTCTATTTCAGCAGGTGCAAAAATCTCCTCCTTAGAGTGAACTGGGGCATCATTTGACACAGCTGCAACATTTACACAGGAAACCCACCTTTTTCTTTGCTTCTTAGCCCTCAACAATTACACAGCACGTGACTCTGCCACACCATTCCATTTTCTTGCATACCAAATCAGCATGTCACTATATTACACCACTTAAGAAACAAAACTCTTGCTCTATGAAAGCTCCATTCAAGTGCAAATTTCACTGTAAACAGGTAATTTTTGTCTTTGGAACTGATTAAAATAAGTCATGGTCTGGACTTTTTTTTATGACTTCATCAGAATTCCCAAAATTTCAAAACTCTTAACTCCAAAAGTTCACTGGGATGGAAAAACACTTGCTCTATCCTCGTATTTCATGAATGCAGCCTCTGATTTTTTTCTTTCCAGGATTTAGATAAAGATATAGGATACATGAAATATATTTGTCAAATATCAATGTAATACTTTAAATTTAACACTTTGGCTTAGGTGTTACCTGGCAAAACATGAACAATCCAGAACCACCACAACTCCATCTTACTAACAAGGGAGAGAGAGAGAGAGAGATTGCTGTGATTCCACAGAGACCATTTACGGCTGCTCACATCTCCTTGCTGCTCCAGCTACCTGGCCTCTGATTTCCCAGGCCATTCACTAGAACAGATACCCTACAGCTGATCATTCTGTATGACCATGAAGATATTTCTTTTTTACAATTATTTTAAAATCATTTAGGACGATTTTGTTCTTTGGGCACAGCCAGTGTTTAGACTCCTGGATAAACAACCTTCTACTGAACAGCAGTGGGTGAGGAAGGATTATTGTGATTTTGACATTAGAAGTGGCCAACCTAATAGCAACCAGACATACTTAGTAGCATATTTAAAAGTTCAATGCTATCATTTTGGTAATTACACGGTGCCAACACTCAACCACAAACACAAAGAAAACACAGCACCTTAATTTCACGGCAGGGTTCAGTTATCATGTGGTCATTCAGATGATCAAAAAGGAAAGGCAGCATTTTCAAATTCCTAGAAATGACTTGCTGGCCCCGAGAATATGCCTATAGACCCTGCCTGGGAGACACAGATCTATACCAAGTCTCAGACTTGCCCCGCCCCCTGGTCCCCCTGCCCCCCCGGTCCCTCCCCCCACCATGCCCAATGGGACCTCTTGTCTCTTGGTCCTGGCCATACCTTCCCTCTCTGCCTTTGTTCCCATCCAATCCAACCCTCCCCCTACACAGCAGCCTGACTGGTTACCCTCGGTACAACCAACATTTTAAAAGTCCTACTGTGTGTCAGATCCTATGCAAAGTCCTAGGAATGCCAAAGGGAGAGATACGATTTCGGATGCAAGTAACACACACTTGAGAGTCTTCTCTTCCAACAACCATGATCTTGTTCCCTCCTTCAAAGCCTCCTTCAAAATGTTTACTTTCCTCTTTTCTTCCCAGACATCTTTCCAGGTCCCACTCCCAATAGCACTTCGGTAACTCGCCTAGCAATGACATAGAACCCTCAGAGTTCATGGTAAGTTCATATTTTTATGTATACATTTGCACATATTTTTCTGAGTTCATGCTGCCTCTTTTCTTTAGACTGTGAGCTCCTCAGAAGTGAAGACTTTGGTTACTAGATTCATTCTTTAAATGAATATTTCCTCATACCCATCACTGTTTCCCAGGAGGTAAACATTTTCTCCTCTGTTCTTAGAGAGACCTCTTTGATACCCAATTCGGTCTGAAAATTAACTCAAGACTATATTAAAGGGCAAAAGTCTTTGCTCCCAGAGCTTACAGTATTTGAGACAAGCCCAGGTGGGAATGGAATTTTAGAAGCCAGCCAGTCTAGAGAGTGGGGCCAGACTTTCTGTGCTCCCGAAACCCCACACTGCTAGACCAAGGACAGCCTGCAGAGCCCCTAGCTTTCCAGAGTCTGGATCAGTGGTTTGTGTGCTCCCTTTTATATTTGGTCAACCTTCCCTGGGGGACCCAACTTGATTCACATCCTCCCTTAGCTGTGCTTGGCTCCCGTGCTGTTTATATTTTATCATCTAATAGGAAAAACAGGCCAAGTTTTAAGTCATGGCTGCCCAGGGCAATTTGTAACACCCATAATGTCCAGAAGAAGATGAATTCAAGAGCATTGGAATTACCTGATAATGTGGCACATGAAATAACCCATGAACTTCAAGCAAGGGAATTTGCAGTGATGGAGGGCAAACGAGGTGTGGAAGCACTCACTTTAGTTCATTACATTCTAGAAAACATTCTCCAAGATTCTCATCCTGGAACTGAAGCAGGCACACACACATGGAACACAATAATAGCAGCAAACACTCTTCTAAGACCCTTTCGTACAACTCCCTTAATCCTCATAACAGCCACATGGGGGTGGATGGTATTATTCGAATTTTGATAGACATGGAGATGCATGACCAAGATCTCCTTCAAGGGGAGGTGAGACAGGCCAGGACCTGGGACCCTTTGCTGCAGTGCCTGCACCTGGACAAAGGTCTCCTTGAGCAACAAAATACAAAGAAACTATACGGGACTAAAAATAACTGCATGCATGCGCAGTTGGGGCAAATTATGGACAAGAAGATACAAAAAGATTTAAAAAAAAACCGCTGCCACTTCTGAAGAGCCGGGAGCAAAAGCAGGATACTGCACATGTCACCTGCACACACCACCACCAAAGGCGTGGGCAAACTACCTAAGCCAGCCCTCCTGCCTGACCCCTGGACCCGCCCCTACCCTCACCCCATACAAGGAACCAGCTCGGCCCCCCACTCAGGGAGCGAGCAAGGGAACCTGTTGTTTACTCTTGCTTCCCCGCCCCCCCCCCGCTGCTGCAACAGGGACCCCAATAAAGCCTAGCCTGAATTTCTTGTCTGGCCTCTTATCAATTTCTATTGATTAAGGAGGCCAAGAATCCTGGTCCGTCACAGAGGGATGTGGGCCACAGACAGCTTCCAGCTCCCTCAGGGCCTGTCTCAGCTGCAGAGCAGCCCTGTCCTGTATTGCTCTTACCCAGGCAGGCTGCATCCAGAAGTGTGTGGGAAGAAAGGCTGAACCCTTCCCCTGCCCAGGGATAACTCCCTCCAGGGCTCCCCGCTGGCCCAGCCCCAGCATTGTCCGGTTTGCATCACTGTTTGAACTCTCCCTCTGCCCAGTACGCTTCCTCCCTCTTCCTTCTACAGGTGCTGATCTCTAATCAATGCCCTGCACACCAAATTCCATCTGCTTCCACAGATCCCAGCCTGTGAGTTGCATTTTACAGATGAAGAAGTGTAAGAATGGAGTTCCATCACCAGTAAGTATCAGAAGCGAGATTTTAGTCAGGGAGTCTGGCTCCATACTTTTTAGACATTTTACTATACTGCCAGCAAGAGTTAAAGGACTTTGAATTCTTGCCCTCCAAAACTTAAATTAGCCTTAAATCCTACAGCTTCAGGGCTGGGAGAAAGGACTAAGGGGGCCTCTGCTGCTCTTCCATTGCCCAGATCCAAGTTATTCTGCTTGATTATCAGCTACCTCTGTGGGTTTTCTTTTAAAAGCCCTCTCAGCTTGTTAATATCAATAGGGACACACAAAAATATAAAATAAGCAACTGGCAGGATGTATGGGGGAGTTTTTGAAATCGTTTTATTTTATCTCATCTTGGATGAAAGAGCAGAAAAGTCACACTTAATATATTTAGGTTCAGGTCCTGGATATGTTTATGTGTGGAAATACATTGACTTAGAGATAGAGAGAACTGACCATGAAAAAAGTTTTTGTTCACTAGTGTCCAATTTGTTCTTCTGAACAAGAAAAGGAGTTGAGACAATAATTAAAGTTCCCCCATCTATTGCCACTCAATAAATCAGTAAGAGATAAGACACTACTTCTGCTATGATAGCCTTGAGGGGGAAGGAACAGGGAAAGCCAGTCCCTACTGAGCAGGACGGGGCAAAGGGGGTCAGAGAAGCACCTCACACAGAGGAACTGGGGCCACTCTGGGGATGCTGCTGCCTGCGAGCCATCTTGGGGAGGTCCGGAGACCCACCTCAGGGCCATTTACCTCCCCTCAGGGAAATGGACCAACCGCCAAATGGACGCCACCCAGAAACAACAGTGCTGGGCCATCAGGAGTCATTCATCTCACAATCTATCATTCATCTCACAATCTATCACCTGCCACATCCACCCTAAAAGGAGATCCCCAGACTGTGAGGACACTTAGCATTGGGACTAGGGGGAACCTAAGAGTGTGTGTTGCAGAACTGGGGGTGGGTGGGGGAGGAGCTGGGTTTTACATCACTTCCTCCTTCTCCAGCCGGGACACTCAGAAGACACCCATGCACACGTCTGTTTCCTTCTTCAGGGGGCTTATGGTAAATGCCCCACGTGGTCATACCATGTGAACAGACCAAGGAGAATTTTTCAGTCCATGTTCTGATAAGCTCCTCAGCTAACTCACAGAAGACAGGCCATAGCAGCTGTGAAAGCAGCTACTACCCCGACTGGAAATCCAGGGAATGATCAGGAATTCGTGTTTTCCGAGATCTCCCAGCAAAGCTATAATCATCCTTCTTCTCCACTCTCACACAACTCTGTGTATGCCTCCCATGGGACTCAGACTTCTGCCCAGCATTGAGACAAACCCAGGTACTTTGGTGATGTGTACATCTTCACTCTTCTGGCGGTTTTTGAGAGCACGTGGTTGGAATTCAATGAATGAGTGAAAAATGAAAATAAATACGTTTTGAGTTCCATGGAGTGATCTTTCTCATACCACTACTGAGCTAGATCTGGGTGGAAAACAAAGAGATAATGTTCTAGAAAGATACAGTGGCCCTTTTTGCGGTGGATCTTAAAGTGGGAGTTTGTCTTCATAAACAAAATGCCTACTGGAACTGTGATGCACCCTCTGAGGTTCCCAGTAAAGGTAGGAAATTCCTTTCAGTGTGACTCTCAACAATGATCCACTGGAATCATGAAAACCGAATAAGCACAGACACAGAGGCTGAGGAGTGCCTCTTCTGTGGTATGGTGTTGCCTTAATTAAATGTATTTTTAATGCGCCAGGTCAGACTAGATGCTCTGCTGACATGGTCTCATTTGGCCTTCAGTGGTCCTGTGAATGTAGCCCTTAGGTGTCCACTCCACAATGGGAATCTGCCCAGCTCCCTGCCTGGAATTCCCTACTCCCCACTTACTAGGTTAACCCTTCAAGGCCCAGCTCACATATCCCCTGCTCCATGATCCTTCTCCCCATTCTCCTGACCTCAAGTAAACCCTCCTCTGAAGCCCCGCAAGTCTTACACACTTTATCTTTTTAGTCTCCTCTTTATCTGCATGTCCTGACTCCCAGCTAAAATGAAGGCTTTGTCAGCTCAGGAATCAGCGTCCTCCATAAATATTCTTTTTTATCATATTTTTAGAAATTTAAGAAATACAAAGAATAATCATCATATCACTCAGATTCAACAATGGTCCCCATTTTTGCTTCCAGACTCTCACCACCACCCTTCCCATCCCCCTCCCCATGGAGCAGGAAGCTGCACCCTCATGAGGCTGCCACATCTCTTACAAAAATGCATATGTTGCAAATAATATATGGTAGTATATGTCTGAATACTTACATTTCAAATGGGGAGCGTTATATTCTACTGTTGTTCTGACTCTTGCCGTTTCCATGCAACATTATTGTTTTTCCACTACTATTTATTGCCTTCCTAGTACACCTATTGGACACCCCCAAGTGTTCTTGACAACAACGATGATGGTGAAAGGTGCACTGAGCAAGAGAGTAGCTAGGAATTCAGTAAGTTTTTTATGACCTCAAGAGCTGAGAGCTAAGTATTATATATACTTTACACATCCCATGTTCTCAACTTATGAGCCGTGTGATCTAAGGCGATTTACCTACCTGATCTATGTATCAGTTTTCTCATCTTTGGAGTTACCTCAGTATCCAGTAGTTATTTCAGTATCCAGTAGCTACTCACATAGTGAAAAGTAAATTAGTTGATGCATTTCAGGTTCTTAGAACTGTGCCTGGCCCATAGGAAGCACTCAAAACATTATTATATTTAGGAGTAACCATAACAAATATTATTTTCATGACACAACCAAAGATGCTAGCTGGAGAGATTTGAATGACACAGATTTTGAACCTGAGGAAAGTAGAGAAATGACAAGATAACTAGGAAGTTTATCCCATTATAAATAGTCATTAATTCTCTCATTAATATTTGTCCACAAAGCCCAACTCTTAAAAGGCTAGACTTTTGGCTGTTTTTACCCAGTTAGCTTCAGGCCCGTGGCCAATCGGTTATCAATCATTTTAGCTTCTTAACCTAACTCCACAGAACCGAATATTCCCAGAGAAATCTGCAAAGAATTTGTTGGCTGCATTTTGACTGCAGCTTCTCAGCCCGCCCTTTACAGAATCCTGGGTTGGTAAGAAGAAATCCCCTCTAAAGCCACTGTGACAAAGTTATTTTAGAGCTTCAGTAGTTTTTCTTTCTTTAAGCCAGGTTTTTTAAAAAAAACTGTTACCCTTACACTCTCTCTATTTATTTATTTTGGCCTTGGTGGATTAGACCACAGCTAAAACTTTATGGACCTAATAAAATTCCCAACATTCTCAGACACGGGTCTTGATATTTGTATGCTGGGCAGGAAACAAAGATGCACTTGTGAGCAGAATGGACTTGCTCAGAGATAAGTGAACGGAGGTCAGGCTATAGGGTGAAGCTGCAGCCACAATGCATCACAGGCAATGTATGTCTCCAGCGTGACCCTAGCTTCCCATATGCCCTATCCTATGCCTTCTGTTCCCCACCAGTGACACAATGCCTGGGCTTCTCCTTGATTACCAGGATCTCCCACATGTCACTGCCAAGTGCATGTCCTGCCCACAATGAACTAGGTCTAGAACTTTCCATCCTACCCTCATGTTTTCACAACCTATCTGTCCTGTGTTCCCTTCCCTCACAGCTCAGCTTTCTTGTAGGTGACAGTTGGTTAACCCGATAAAGGATGTTAATTTGTTACCTCAACCTTATAGGGAAGGCCTTTCAGCAGAAGCTTTCTGGGACCGGTATCTTGGTCTGAAGCAGTGGTTCTATTGTTGAGGAAGTGGATAGAGTTTGTTGAGGAAGTGGTGTAGACTTTTGAAACTATACTATACCAGTGGTTGCCTAATTACCCACTACTATAGACTGAATGTGTTGTGTCCCGTGGAAATTCATATGTTGAAGCCCTATCCCCCAATGTGATGGTATTTGGAGTTGAGGCCTTTGGGAGGTAATTAGGGTTAGATGAGGTCATGAGGGTGGGGCCATCATGATGGGATTAGTGTCCTTATAAGAAGAGGAAGAGACGTGGGATCTCCTTCTACACAGAGAGACAGAGAGAATAAACCGAAGGAATGCCACATGAGAACATAACCAGGAAGCAGGTGCTCACCAGAACCCAAATATACTGGCACCCTGATCTCAGACTTCCAGCCTCCAAAACTGAGAGAAATAAATGTCTGTTGTTTAAGCCACCCATTCTATGGTATCTTGGTACAGAAGCCAAAACTAAGACACCCACCCACAGCACTAGACACCAAAACTTGCAGGAGTGTGCAGTACTATACTTCCCTGCAGCTGTGACAGTTACTCAGACAGCATCATTTCACCTTGCACTTTCTGTGCTTTATATAGATAATTTTTCAATGAATTTTTCAACTTTTACCTCACTTGATCCTCACAACACCTCTACCTTGCTAGGTAAACAATCCTATCCATGAATTGGTTTTCTCTTCCCTATACCAAACTGAAGTTCTCTTACCAAAAGGATTGAGTGAAATTGGTTACTTAGAAAACTACATTTCATTAGCTGAAAAGCACAAAACTTCCTTTAGGTATTAATGTGTAAAAAAAATAAGAAGTGGTTCTTAGTTCTTTGTAAGGGATTAATGATTTTAGTTCTTTAGATAAGAATTACTGTTCCTGAAAGAAAGTATAAATCCTCAGATGGTCAGGGCATATCGCCTTTCCATCTTTGAAGATTTGAAAACTCAGAATATATTACAAGATTCATTATGCCTAGAGCAAATAAGCACTGTTGTCAGTCTTCAGATAAGATTAAGTTTGGGGTTTTATCTTTTTTTTTTTTGCTCCAAAAATATTTCATCTATGTACTTTCTATCATGCATGATGTTTTTAAAAACTGCTTTTAGCATTAACATCTTGCCATACTTCCTGTCCCTATATTTTCTCCCTTGCTCCTTACGTCTGCACAAGTTTTCAATTTAGATTATATTTCCAGCAGATGTTATATCTTTTAGAGTGTTTGCTTTCCCTTCATTAAAAAGGACGTGTAATACATTTCATTATTTTGAAAGAAAATAGTCTAAATAAAGATGTTCAGAAATCCTGAATTATTGCTTCTTAGCTCTGTGTGTGTGTGTATGTTGTGTGTGTGTTGTGTGTATGTGTGTAAGCATGCACACAGTTTCTGGGATTAGGCGAGCTATAGGGAGAAAGCTTGTGTTTCACGAACACCAAGGGAAAATAAGACTATCTTCCACTTGCTTCTAAAAAGGTAATATAGACGATCATTTAAAACACAAAGAGTCTGTCATACAGAGTGAAGTAAGTCAGAAAGAGAAAAACAAATACCATATGCTAACACATATGTATGGAATCTAAGAAAAAAAAAAGGTCATGAAGAACCTAGGGGCAAGATGGGAATAAAGACACAGACCTACTAGAGAATGGACTTGAGGATATGGAGAGGGGGAAGGGTAAGCTGGGACAAAGTGAGAGAGTGGCATGGACATATATACACTACCAAACGTAAAATAGATAGCTAGTGGGAAGCAGTCACATAGCACAGGGAGATCAGCTCAGTGCTTTGTGACCACCTAGAGGGGTGGGATAGGAAGTGTGGGAGGGAGGGAGACGCAAAAGGGAAGAGATATGGGAACATATGTGTATGTATAACTGATTCACTTTGTTATAAAGCAGAAACTAACACACCATTGTAAAGCAATTATACTCCAATAAAGATGTTATAACCCCCCCAAAAAAAAACCACAATGAAAACCTCCACTACAGAGGAATATTTTCATTATTCAAAACTATATATAAGTTAAGCAGGACATTTATATTTTCTGAAGCTTTCCCTTGCTGCTCAGCATAAATGTTAGCTCACAACACTCATGAACAACTTTCCAGGGATTTTAATATGTAAAAATCTGCATTTAGTTGTATTAATACAAGTTTCACTACAATTCTTTCCAACAGGCCGGTAGCTCTTAGACAAAACTGTTCACCTGAATTACTAGTGCCCTCCAGTCCCTCTCTTCCTTCTCTTCTCCAAAAAGGGAAACCTTTCAGTTATTATCATTCTTTTTGGATTTAAATCTATGTTATCTCTCTGGAGTAATTTGGAATTTTTTAACACCCTTAAAATATGTAATGATCTCAGTTTCCATTAGCAGCACCCTAGCCATCAGTAAGCAAGTGTGGGGGCAGCTGGGAGAGGCAGGAAAAGGCACTTTCCCTCTGCCCCTGAGATCACCTGAGTTGCTGACCTCATTAACTGTAACATAAACAGTGAAAAGCACTAAACGACAATAGAATCTCCATGGCACTTGGAGGCTATAAAGTCTCTGAGTCTATGAAATTGGCACAAGGAGTTATTCTTGGCTTCTCACCTTTCTTGAGCACGGAAGCCGTTTTCCATGCATTATGGGGTATTTTATCCTGATTATCTTGCTTTTGTCTAGATGATATCTAAGATCAATAATTGTGAAATTCTGGGGTTTTACTCATCTTAGGACCTCAAGAGTTTAGCATGACTGAATGAATGTCCTTTTTTTTTTTTTTTCTCTGTACGCGGGCCTCTCACTGTCGTGGCCTCTCCCGTTGGGGAGCACAGGCTCCGGACGCGCAGGCTCAGCGGCCATGGCTCACGGGCCCAGCCACTCCAAGCACGTGGGATCTTCCTGGACCGGGGCATGAAGCCGTGTCCCCTGCATTGGCAGGCGGACTCTCAACCACTGCGCCACCAAGGAAGCCCATGAATGTCCATTTTTGAGAGTAAGCTGAGATATCCATCCTGAAAGGCAACTGGAGCAGGATTAATGAACTAGTACAACTACCTGAAAGAACATTTCTAAGACTGCTAAAATTAGACACGATAGCCCATTATCCAATTAGAACTCTTTGGGATGGTGAGTCAGCCTCAATCAATGAACATTCCTTGGAAATGGCATTAAAAGATTGAATTTCCTAAGTAAAGTGTTAATGCAGCTTCTGATCATGGAGTGTCTGGTCTGTTAGAAGAATAAGACAGAGAAGCTGGTAATCAGGAAATACTGTGTTGAGATTTTCTGTTTGCACAGGAAGGTTTCAGTTAGTCACCAACTCAGCTCATCCAGCACTTCAACTGGAATTCCAGCACCTCAGAAGATTACATTTTAAGGATTTACAACTTGTATATAAATATTTTAGACTACATCATTGGTCTAAGGTTGGCCTTCCTCTAAATAGATGACATGAACCTCTTCTTCCCCACCCCAAATTCCTCCTACCTGGATCGGCTAATAACAAAGACTTTCATTCCACAGTAAGATCTAAGTCTTAAAATAGATCTATCACCTCCCCTTAACCAAAAAATGTAAATGTCTCACATTCAATTCTTTCCTGAGATTTCAGAGATTGAGCAAGAAAGAGAGGACCTAAGGACTGGGAATTGAGAAAGAAATGTTAAAAGGAGGCTGAAACAGCTGAAAAAGCAAGTGACCTGGAGCACAGAGAAGAGGACTGCTTACCCCTCAGTTATCCAGGGGTTTACACAGTTAAGACACCTCGACATCTGAGCACTTCCTTCCCTGAAGTTTCAGCAAACACAGCTAGGAGACTGGACAAGAACCACCAAGAAGTAAGAGCTTCACACTCCATGTCTGCATCAAGCTGCCAGCCCTAGTGCTGCCCATGCCCACACCTCTCCCTACTTCAGGCCAACACAAGAAGCTGGAAAAGCTAAAGTTGTCAGATATCTTCTCCATAAGATCTCAGAGGACCTCCATTCCTCTCCCGTTGGCTCCACTTCCAGTCACGTCCCCCTTCAGCAGTCAACACTCCAAGGAATGAGAATCAGAGCCACTGTCTGGAGCTGAGCACCATCTCAAGAGATCTACAAGCCCACTTGCAGGTTTTAATGTCAATGAGATGGCATTATTCTATGGGATTCCCTGCCCCTCATGTGCTTTCATTTGCCCACAAGTAAAACAACAAACAGAAGATCAATGATTATTCTCAAAGCAGAGAGGAAAATGTATTTTTCAAAGGAGTTGATGGTTGACTTGACTTGAAAAAAACTGTTCCTGATTAGTTTATCTTGAAATTCTTAAATTTAAATTGAGCATTAATGGATTGGGGGTAGAGAATAGATTTATTTATTTATATTCTATAACCAAATTACTCTACTAAATTAAAAATTAATATCTTTACCCAAAAAAGGTTCAAACTTTTAGAGAAACATTTTCCCCTTGAGATAAATCCTTTTGTGTATTCAAGGGCATCTTGCTAACTCTACATGCATAAAAAAAAAGTTTGTATGTGAATATTATCAGTTATTTAAACATTGCCTTCAAATATTTCAAAGCATTGATACCGTGCCTTTAACCAAATACACATTAACAGAGCCATAATAATAAATCATGATTTATTTAAAAAATTTAAAGAGAAAAGCTATAAGGATTACTCAAAAATGAATGAAGTAGAGAAATAGCAATTGCATATTTTCTAATTATGCAATTGCATATAGATAAAATATTGAGATAACAAAATATTTGACTTCCATCGAAATGTTATCATCTTCCAACATTCTTTTCACCTTCCTGTTCTGGGTAGCAAGACGGGAACCCCCTAATTTACTTCTCTTTGGTTTTTCTGTGAGCTCTGCAACAATGCATTATCTCCAAATTTTCTCCCATCTCCCACTCCTCACTGTATTTTTCTCCAAATAAACATAGTACTATCTGAAATCTTCCCCCATGAAAAAGTATATCATAATTTAAATAGGTAGAGGAGGGGGGGTGAAAAGAACTCACAAACAGATGCTGTACCACTAGGTGTCTCCACAAGATGGAAATAAGAATTTTTCCCCTAATTTTCGTGTGATGGAAAAAGTCTTCATTTACACCCTCAGAGAACACATTGAACTATGGCTTGCATATTGTATTTTACAAAATGTTTCAATGTGCTATTAGTTGCATGTTATATCATGTTTTGTTAAGTACAATAAATATTCTATCTGGGAAATCAAGACATTCAATAGGCACATTAGGAAGACCTAACCCCTCCTCATATGTCTATTTGCCTTTTTCCTTGTCACTACACGTATATGTCTATTCATTCCTCTAGTGCACATTCTGTTTCCCATTTGCAATGAAAATTATTTCTTGAGTATTTCTTGGATTCCTAACCTTATTCTGACACAGAGAAGACGGGGAAAAAATGAGGAAAAAAGAATAGCATCTCAGGAATCTGTTAGATAATGTCAAGTGGTAGAACATGCATGTAATTTGAGTCCCAGAAAGAGGAGAGAGAGAAAATTGGGGAGAAACTGTTTGAAGAAGTGATGACCAAACATTTTCCAAGTTTGATGAAATACATGAATTTACAGATTCAGCCTGCTCTATGAACATCAAGAAGGATAGCCAAACATCAGAGCCAGACTCAAAAGTCAGAAGTCAGAATCAGAAGCCAAGTATAATGAGTAAATCTGGGAAGCAGAAAAAGAAAAAGAAAAATGACACATTTTATACAGGGGAACAGCAATTCAATTGTTGGCTGACTTCTCATTAGAAACTATGGATGCCAGAAGAGAGTAGAACAACATTTTTAAAGTGATGACAGAAAAAAACATCAATCTAGAATTCTATATCTAGCAAAAAAAATCTTTCAATAACAAAAACAAAATAATGATATTTTCAGTTTAAAAAAAACTAACAGCATTTGTCACTAGAAAGCTCATACTGCAAGGAATTCTAAAGAAAGCTCTTCAGGCTGAGCGGAAAAAGTACCAAACAGAAATTAAATGCTCAAAAAGGCATAAAGAGCCAATGGAAATGAGGGGTAAATATTTAAATCAAAAATTATAAGGGACATTGATTTCAGGCCATGATAAGCAAACTTGTATCAAATCAACTTTCCCTATCAAAAATACATAACTAAAAGGTACAAACTACCAGAAACAAACAAAAAACCTTAAGAAAGGAAACACAGAAGGTAAGACTGATTTTTGGTGCCACATTTTCCCTCAAGGCATGTGCTCATTCTGAAATGATGGCTAAAAATATGAGAACTTGAGCAGAGCTTTCAGAACTCTCACAGGGCTAGAGGGACAAAACTGGAGTTCAAGGTTGTACTAGGTTGAATAGTGTCCCCTAAAAATTCATGTCCACCTGGAACCTCAGAATGTAAGTTTATTTGGAAATATGGTCTTCCCTGATATAATTAGTTAAGATGAGGTCCTGTTGGAGTAGGGTGGTCACTAAATCCAACATGACTGGTGTCTCTATAGGAAAAGGGAAGAGATATGAAGACACAGACACACATGGGAGCAGGCCAAGTGACAACAGAGACAGAGATTGGAATGATGAAGCTGCAAGTCAAAGAATGCTGAGGACTGCTGAGACAGCCAGAAGCTCAGAAGGGGTAGAGGAGGATTTTTCCCTGGAGCCTTCAGAGGGAGCATGGCCCTGCTGACATCTTTATTTTGAACTTCTGGCCTCCAGAACTGTGAGATAATAAACTTCTGTTGTTTTAAGCCACCTTTGTGATAATTTTTAATGGCAACCCCAGGAAACTAACACAAAGACCAGCCAAGGAGCAAGAGTCTAAGAATAAGGGTGAGTCATACATAGACCAGACACCTCAAAGACTAAAACCCAGTGTCAAATCAGCTTAATCTTGAATTGAATTAACATGAGTTACCTGTAACCTAAACACTTGTCAGAAGCAAAAGTAAACCCTCTCTGAAAAAAAGCATGTAACATCTAGAGCTCCAAATTGTCTCTCCAATTACTGTACACATTGATTATGATGCAGTTGAAAGCAGTCAGATATGCCATAGAACAAGGTCTAGGGCCCAGCTGCATTCAGAGGTTTTCTCTCTGACTCCTGGGGGCTCAAGATCTCTTCATTGCTCTTGGTCATCACACCATTCTGGGAGTCATGTTTTGCTCCTGCTTTCAAAGAATTGCTACCTCGGGGCTCCCAGGGCACATTCTGTACTTTCCTCCCTGCCTCCCCCGGAAATCTGCCCTGTCCTCTCTCACCCTCTCGGGGTGGAGCCCTCTTGTTCTGAAAGGAAAGCCTGCTTGACAACTCAGAGGACACCCAGTCGTTCCAGCCTTTTGGACTCTCTGGTCTTATGCGCAGAAATGATGTTAGACTTCCTGTTCACTCCTTGTGAAAACTTGAAACTGCGTTGTTTCCTTTGTTTCTTACCTTTGCTTAAATCTATTTTGAGTTTTTTGTTTGTTTTCTCCTATTGTTTGCATATTTCCAGGAGAAAAGAGAAGGTTAAAACTAACTGCCACCATATTCCCAGTGACACTGGAAATCTCCAATACACATTTTATATTCAGTATGATCTCTGCTAATACAAATATCTTTTATAGAAAAAAAGATACACAACAGAATGCTAAGAAATAAGGATTGGAAGGTGGTATAATTGCCATTGATTTTATTTCTTATTCTCTGAGTTTTTTATCTTTCTTCTATAATATACATGTATTATTTTGTATTCATAAAAATAAAGTGGTATCCATATTAAACTATTATTTATAAATGAAATAAAAGTTTAAAAAATAAAAACATATTAATAGAAAAGTATTGTGGTCAGCACTGTAAAGTACACAAAGACGTGTAAGAGAGACCCTGTTGTGAAAGATCTTGGATTCCAGTAAAGGAAAGGAAGACAAGGAAACAATCATTGTAACATAAAGAAAGTGTGGGCAGGTGCTAAGCCTCAAACCAAGAGAGTTGAGAGCAGGAGTTAGGAGGATGCACATTCATTTAGTAGGATGAGAAAGAGTTTGTACTGAGAAGGTCCTGGTAGATTTTGACCTAAAAAGGTGGTGAGAGGGAGGAAGAAGTAGAGAAAAGGTCTAGGGAGGGATCTAGCTTAGTACAGGTATGGAGATAGGAAACCCCAGATGTGTTTGGTGACTAGTAATGGTCCAGTTTGACTCGCAGGTGGGGCTCATGTAGGGAGATAAGGTTACAGAGAGGGATGCTGTGGCAGCCCTGGGATTCCAGGCTGAGTGGTCTCAGTCATTAGCAATGGGGAGTCCTTCATGCTTCTTTGAGCAGAAATAAACATCAAAAGTGCTACACTTCAGGAAGATTAATCTAGCAGTGGTGAACAGTAAGACTGTAAAGTACCCTATAACAATGATTCAGACAAGAGGTAAGAATGGTGTCAGTGAAAATGAAAGAAGGGGATATTGTTTCATTAAATAAATATTTATTAAACATCTATTTTATTTTAAGTCCTGTGCTAAGTGCTGAGTCTACAGTAGTGAATGAAACAAACATAATCTCTGCTTGCTATGTAGTGGAAAATAGACAAGTAAATAATTACAGAAATGATATTAGAAATAAAAATAACTAACTGCTGCGTTAGAGAATAAAAAGTTAGCAGCGGGAGATGTAATCAGGGAAAGACCTCCTTGAAGGGGTGACATTTAAGCTGAGATGTAAAGATGAAAAGGAGTTAGCTCTACAAAGAAGGGAAGAAGAAACCTCCAGGCAGAGGAGCTGGCACAGAAAAGCCCTAAAGAAGGAGAAAGCTTAGCTTAGTTGAAAAGCTAAAAGGCTAATATATTTACTGGTGGAGGTGTGGGATGAGGATGGACAGGTAAGACGATATCCAGTCATACAGAACCTTGTACTCCAAACTAGGGATTATGGGAATGATGCCCTAAGAAGATATCTAGGCTGAACTGAATGGCAGGAGTACAACAAGCACAAGTGAACAAAGGAATGATTAGAAAACACTGGTGTAATTTTGGATTCACCAGGAGGCAGATGTCATGATGGAATCAGAAGTGCAATAGCTTTGTTGCAGGGAAATTCCTGTGAAAATTAAGGAGGGAGGAAGCAGGAGTCACCAGGAAAATCCTTCAGACATGACACCCGTCTGACACCTGGGAAGGGACAGGAGTAACAAAGGATTGGGAAGGAAGAGCCTGAGATGGCAGTACATCTCTGAGAAAGTCTCGGCCCCACAAGGCAGGCTAGTAAAGCAGCCACCTTCCAGGCAGAATAGGGGCTCTAGGGCTCCTCCTGAGCTGAGCTCTTGGCTGGGGGCATCCCTCAGGGAGCAGGGCTTCAGCGTATACACTGAGGTGGGTCCTGAAGCTGCAGCAAATGGAGGTTGTCAGATAACTTCACCCCTGCCAGTAAATTCTCACTCAAAGGGACATCTGAGCAGGACATCTCTACAGCTCTCACCTGTGGTAGATCTAAATAATCTATTTGGGGGAATTATAGAACCAGGTTTAACCAAAACGTCAAATAACAATAGCTTGGAAGACAGGAAGAGGGATTTGGGTTAAAGCATTTTATGATCCCACCTTCTTTCACAAGAGGATAGAGACATTGATTAATGTTAGGTAACTGGAAGTATTCACATTAAAATATTAAGTGTAACCACTGAAAAAAATATATAGTGTAGGTATAACTTTTCACATCAGTAAAGGGACCTGAGGAATAGAGAAAATGTGATCACTCTAATAGAAGGCAGGAATATTCATTACCTTGTAATGACCTATAATGAAAAAGAATACATATATAAAGAATATATATGTGTAACTGAATTACTTTGCTGTACATCTGAAATGAACACAACAGTAAAAATTAACTATACTTCAATTTTAAAAAATATAGAAGGCAGGAAAGAGGAAAAGAATCAAAGAGAAAGCAAGGTGACTAGAAAGCAATGCACACCTCAGAAGCAGAAGTGGGGGAGAGAATAGAGTGGGAAAAGCACAGGCAGGATTACTTCCCGTCTGTCACAGTAAAAAGGCAAGCCTTACCTTCTACAGCTGGTGACATCAATGGGGCTGCAATTATTTTATAAAGGTAAGCAATAGAACAATGATCTATAAAATACAACAAAAAAATTGGAGGGAAGTGTAAGTAAGCTAATTCCTTTTTTTTCATAGTGAGGAATTAATAGGTGTTATCCAAAGTTAACAAATCAACCAACAGAGGTGTAAATATACTTCTTAGAGTATCAGGGATAAAGCAAAAGAGTTGAAAAATACAAATGGTTGAAGGTAATTGAGCCTGAGGAACTACTGAGGATGTGGGAGTGAAGGTAAACAGCCACATTTATTTTTCATATGTCTATGTTTTTAAATGTTCAGCCCAGTTTATTTTTTTGTATGGTGTGAGGGAGTGTTCTAACTTCGTCAATT
Source organism: Aethalodelphis obliquidens (assembly GCF_003676395.1). Classification (NCBI taxonomy): domain Eukaryota; kingdom Metazoa; phylum Chordata; class Mammalia; order Artiodactyla; family Delphinidae; genus Aethalodelphis; species Aethalodelphis obliquidens. Next base: position 32,165,256 of record NW_020837961.1, on the reverse strand, counting down.
TACACACAGCTGTCCAGTTTTCCCAACACCACTTGCTGAAGAGACTGTCTTTTCTCCATTGTATATTCTTGCCTCTTTTGTCAAAGATTAATTGATCGTAGGTGTGTGGGTTTATTTCTGGGCTCTCTGTTCTGTTCCATTGATCCATATGTCGGGTTTTGCACCAATACCACAATGTTTTGATTACTGTAACTTTGTAGTATTGTCTGAAGTCTGGGACGTTTATGCCTCCAGCTTTGTTCTTTTTCCTCAGGATTGCTTTGGCAATTCTGGTTCCCTATAAATCTTAGGATTATTTGTTCTAGTTCTGTGAAAAATGTCACGGGTAATTTTGTAGAGATTGCATTAAATCTGTAGATTGCTTTGGGTAGCATGGTCATTTTAACAATATTAATTCTTCCAATCCAAGAGCATGGAATATCTTTACATTTCTGTGAATCATTTTTGATTTCCTTTATCAACGTTTTATAGTTCTCAGGTATAAGTCTTTCACCTCCTTGGTCAGGTTTATTCCTAAGTAATTTTTTGATTTTTAAAAGGCTTTTTTTTTTACTTTCCCTTTCTAATATTTCATTGTTAGTGTAAAGAAATGCAACTGATTTCTGTATGTTAATCTCATATCCTACTACCTTGCTGAATTCGTTTATCAGTTCTAGCAGTTTTTGTGTGGAGTCTTTAAGGTTTTCTGTATATAGTATCATGTCATCTGTATATAAAGACAGATTTACCTCTTCCCTTCCAACTTGGATACCTTTCATTTCTCTTTCTTGTCTGATTGCTGTGGCTGTGACTAGGACTTCCAATACTATGTTGAGTAGAAGTGGTGAAAGTGGGCATCCTTGTCTTGTTCCAGATTTCAGCAGGAAGGCTTTCAGGTTTTCACCTTTGAGTATTATGTGGGGTGTGCGTTTGTCATAAATAGCTTTTATTATTTTGGGATATGTTCCCTCTATACACACTTTGATAAGTGTTTTTATCCTGCTTGTAAGCATATATCCAGAGAAAACTCTAATTCGAAAATACACATGCACCCCAATGTTCATTTACAGTAGCCAAGACATGAAAGCAACTTAAATGTCCATCGACAGATGAATAGATAAAAAAGATGTGGCGTATATATATATATATATATATATATATATATATATATATATAAAAAAAACTCAGCCATAAAAAAGAATGAAAAATGCCATTTGCAGCAACATGGATGGACCTAGAGATTATCATACTAAATGGAGTAAGTCAAAAAGAGAAAGACAAATACCATATGATATCACTTGTATGTAGAATCTAAAATATGATACAAATGAACTTATTTACAAAATAGAAACAGACTCACAGACTTCAAAAACAAACATGATTACCAAAGGGGAAATGGGGGAGGGGGAGGGGAGGGATAAATTAATTAGCAGATACAAACTATTATATATAAAACAGATAAACAACAAGGTCCTACTGTACAGTACAGGGAACTATATTCAATATCTTATAATAAACTATAATGGAAAAGAATATGAAAAAGAATCAGTATGTATAACTGAATCACTTTGCTGTACACCTGAAACTAACACAACATTGTAAATCAACTATACTTAAAAAAAAAAAATGCTTAGTTAAGTGAATGCATTACCTTACTAATAAACTAATAACTACTTGAGAATGAATTTGATCACCTGGAAACTGTAGAGAAGGGGGCTGAGTTCTGTCCACTACAGGCTGGGCAAGGGTGGAAGCATCAGCAAAGAAGATGCTGGGCAGAGGCACGACCAGAGAGAAAGAGCCAGGAGTTGGTGGTGCCATAGTAGCCGAGGGACGAGGATATTCCAAAGAGAGGGGTGCCCTCCAACAGCACTATTGAATCAGGCTGAGACAAGGGCTCAGGTTGAAACTGAACAGTGACTTCGGGTGTTAGGAGCTTGGGGGTCATTGGTCACCTGACAAAAGCAATAATCTCAGTAGACCGAAGTATTGGGAGAGTGATTGGGACATCAGAAAGTAGAAATAAAGTGAGTAAATAGAGCAGGAAAAAAGATTATTTTGGCAACAGAATCAAAAATTTTTGGAAACCAGTGGATATTAGGAACAAAGAAAGAGGAGATTCCATAGATGACTCCTGGCCATGTGACCAAAGAACGAGAAGTACCTTTAGCAAACCCAGAAAAGCAGAAATGGGTGTGGAGTATGGAAGGTCAGCTTGTGTCCTATCTGTTCAACACTTTGTCCAGTTTCTGTCTACACATCTACTCCGTGAAGAGTTCTTAAACTCACGGAATGCATAGGCATAGTTCACAGGCAGGCTGAGACAGAAGGAAGCTACAAAGAACTGGTTTGATTTCTGTTGTATTTGCCTTGACAGAGTATTTGTTCAAAGGTGCTGGAGTCCCAGCCTTCGTGCTGGCAGGATCACTCACGCTCACAGCCTGTGGTTTTGCCCTTAGTTCTGAGACTCAAGAAATTTTCAGGAGGAAGATTTAGAAATCTGCTTTGAATTACAGCACAGCCAGGCAACATTTTTCTTAGCCAGTGGGGTTTTTCTCTTTACTGTGTTTTGGAACACATTGGAAGAGCAGGACATTGGAACGTTGGAAAGGCAGGAGGTCTCTCAAGTTCCCATCTCCAAGTTTAATAACTTGAATATACTCTGGTTAAGTCACTTTCAAAAACTTGTATCCATTTTGATTGTTATTTTTATTTCTGTAAAGCCATTTTCCAAATTTTAAACTCCTCATAATGGCATGATCCTCAGAACAACGAATTTGAACTTTGTTACTGTCAGTGAGCCTTCATCATCTCCAGGTTCCAACATCCCTAAATGGGAACCACAGATTGATTAAAAAGTGTTTTCCATGGAACACAGAGAGCTTGGGAAAACTACTGTGACCTCTTCCTTCAGTGACTGTAGAAGATGTTTGCTCGGGAGTTCTAGGCCTTTTGTAAAATGGATGGAAAGGTTAAAAAAAAATGAATGAATGAATGAATGTAGAAAACCACAAATCATGTAGAAGTGGTCAGTGACATGAAAGAGGCCAGGGATCCAATGAGAAATGCATGTGACACAGATCCCAGTTCAAGGGCCTGAATGTCAGCTCCATGACAGCAGAGCCCTCTTCTTTTTTACCTCTGTGTCTCCAGAACCTAAAACAGTGCCTCAAAAGAGTTGGGACTCAATCAACTAAAGAGCAAAATGGAAATGTTACTGTTACTTGACATTTTGGAGGGAAATGTTAAGGAACAAACAAAACGTCCACCCTAGCTCACAAAATGCTAATTTCCCATATATCCAGAAGGCTCAGGATAAGTCTTTAACAAAAATCAGAACTTTAAAAATTGCTTTTAAAAACTGTAAGAGGAAGCTCTGAGAACAGAAAGCAACAATTTATGTCTCTAGCACTTTGCCTACTCTAGGTTTTAGAGTCACTAGTTTATATCCAGTCCATAACACCCTTCACTGAGAAAGATCCCTTGACTATTACATCACAGACTCCTCCAATCAGAAGAGTTACAAGACCCCAGAACAAATTAACCAGGGCATTTGAAATCTGCTCTTGACAATCTCTATGAAAACTCATTCTGGGAGATGCTGAATTCCAACTTCTTTGCAATTCTGTTTTCACTCTTCACTTTATAACAAAACCAACCAAGGTGACTTCACTCCTCCAAAAGGGAAAAGATACAGTTAAAATCCTTTGCAATTGGGGATGTGTATTATTCTTAAGACTTGGGCTTTGACAATGTTCAAATCAAGGAAATCTGAAAGTGTATTATCTCTCCACTGGATTCCATATGTCAAATACACATTCTCCATACAGCTATGAAGATATTCTGCCATAGTATGCTCAAAATCTAGCACTGTTTTCATTGTCCTAGAAAACCAGGAGCTATTTTCCCTCGAGTGATAATGACTTTGGGACACAGGGAGAGCTGGTTATGACCTGCAAGTCAAACACACAGAAAGTTCCATTTCCACCCTTCCCCATCCCAGCTCTGACGTTTCCCAGGAAGTCCTCTGACTAGTCCAACTGACAACAGCTTCAGACTTTCGTATAGAAAGTTTATCACTGTTGCAATTAGATTTTATCACCCCATTGTTCCTTCCTGTGTAAAATAAAGCATGGGGCCATGCAGAGGCAAACGGTACCAGATAGGCCATCAAACCCTACACTTATCAACTCCAAGAAATAAAGATCGGCTGGTATTTCATCAGTCTAACCTCACGAATCCAACCAGAGGCTCTATCTCTGGATTTTTTCGCATTGCTTTTTATTGCTGAATTGGGCAGGTTTTTTTCCATTGTTTAAGTATTTATATATTTTTTAAAGATTTGATGAAATTTCTTTGTTTTAAGGCTGATTTGTATTTTATCCTCTGAATCTAAGATACCTTGCTTTTGAACTTGCTCCTTTTTAAGGGATAAAAAAGGAAAAATAACATTTGAGTATTTACTTTTTCCAGGCATTTTATAAATATTATCATATTTATACATTTAAGAAGTCTACATGAATGTTGTCTTAACTCTAAAAACAAAAGAAAACAAACAAACAAAGAAGTCTACATGATGGATATTATTATCTCTATCATATGAATGAAGAGAATGAAAGTAATAGAAGTTAAATAACTTGCTCAAAATATTACACAACAAATGGTGATACAGGGATAGGAATAGAGATCTATCTGACACCAAAGCCAGTGGTCTTTCCATTCCACCGCTGCTTCAGCACAGATCTGGTTATGTGGGGAGTCAAGAAAATGTAACAAGCCTGCAAAGTGATCCATGTACTAATATCATCATTAAAAAGGATTACATATAGTGTTTATAACTTCCTTACTTTTTCACCAAATGTACACAAATATAACTGTCTCAATGCCTTAAGGATTAAATGAGAGTCTTTTTAAATTAAACTATCTATGTGATTAGATTATGTAGAAAATAAATACTGCTGTATAAATCCATTGGAATTGGGGTCAAATGGTCAGAGTAAAGACCTAGCTTCTCCATTTAGTATCTGTATGAATTAGGAGTTACTTATCATTAAGAGTTTTATTATTTGTGAAATGTGTGTGGCAGAGAAAGGTAGAGCTCTCCAGATACACTTCCCAACCTCCCTGTAGTTAAGTTGAGACCATGTGACTAATTCAAGGCCAATGAAACATGAGAACATATGACTTGGGTCACTCTAGATCAAGACAGGTGTAAGCCAGTGTACCGCCTCCATCTCATTCTTTCTCAGATGAAGCAACCTCGGAGGCCATATATTCTAGACATCCAATTTGGTGTAGCTGCAAGATTGAGAGGGGTGGCCCAGTTGCCATCAGACTTTTCCTGAGTGAGAAGAAACCTTTGTGGGGTTAAATCAATGAGGTTCCAGGGTTTACCTGCTATGGCAACTAAAGTTAATTATCCCCAACAAGCACATGGAGATAACAACTTCTGCCATACCACAATAGACTATTATGATACTCAAATAAAAATATTGAGATAAATATTTATTAGCCCTATTCTTACATAGATGTAAGGCTTATTGTTATTATTCATATGTTTAAGGAAATCTGATTTTATTCTTCAAGGTTTTTGTAAGGTCATGATTATATAAAACATTTTGCAGTTTTAACAATTATTTGTAAAAGAAAGAATGCTTCTGATCTGCTTAAAAGTGGTTTCAAGTAAAATGAATATTTTGTGTACACTATTCTCTTGTTCAACAATCTTCCACAGATAGATTAGCTTTATAGTATTTAACTCAATTCAATTAAATTGAGTTAAATACTAGCTTTAACTCAATTTAATTGAATAAAAAAATACCCAACTACTCTTTTCTTAATTAATGAGGGCTCATTGGAGTTTACTTCCTAGGAAATTTCACTGTTTCCTGATCACATAGAGAGTAGAAGAGAGAACAGTTGGCATGGATGTTGGCTTTCATGAAACTAACTCTACAGGGCAAATGATCCCCATCCACATTAACATGGTAGCCTGGCTGCCTTTCAACCCCACTAACTACTGGTATCATTTGAACAAAGCCAACTCATTCACTAGGTACCAGAAAAACAAGCATCCTAGGCAGGGCAAATGAACCTTGTCATGGCCCCTTTCTCTTCATCCATAGATGCCTATAAACTTGAATTCAGAATCAAGAGTGGAAACCAAAGTCAAAGAGCAAAGCATGACAATGACCTAAATTCACACTCACAAAAATGATGCTAGTTAGAGCTATAAAATAGGCTGGACTGGAAAGTGTGTGTGTGTGTGTGTGTGTGTGTGTGTGTAGAGAGAGAGACAGAAAAGACAAAAACAAAGAGAGTGAAGATAAAATGCACAAAAATATGTGTCAATAGAGTCTATCAATGGATGAATGGGTAAAGAAAATATGGAATATAATGCAAAGAAATACTATTCAGCCATACGAAAGAAGGAAATCCTGCCATTTGTGACAACGTGAATGGACCTTGAGAGTACTATGCTAAGTGAAATAAGTCAGACAGAGAAAGAAAAATACTGTATGATCTCATTTATATGTGGAATCTGAAAAAAAAGACCTGAACTCATACATACAGAGAACATATTGTTGCCAGAAGTGGGTGTGTGGAGGTGGTGGGCGGAGAAGCACGTGAAATGGGTGAAGGTGGTAAAAGGTACAATCTTCCAGTTATGAAACAATAAGTCCTGGGTTTGTAAAAGAAGGTGTGTATCAAATAACAAAATATTCTCTTAAAGCCTGCCTCATTTCATTCTGAAGAGGCATGAGGATTCCAGTCTTCAGTAATGGATCCACTTATTGGACATGAAATTTGCCTCTTTCCCATATTTCAGTTTTCAGTTCATATAAATGGGCAAGTGAGAGAGGGAACACACTTATGAGACTATGATGTTATTAACACATACACACCATACACACACCACACACATATACACACACATACACATAACCAGAACACAAACTATATCTTTGTTTTCAATGATTAAGCTGTAATATTATCAAGTGCCATGTTATGTCACAATGAAAAACAGCAGAACTTTCAAGAACTTAGGAGAAAAGGCAGTGGGGATGGAGGAGAGCAAAAGTAATGAGAGGAGGAGAAGGGAAAGAAGGGAGAGGAGGGCGGGGAGGGGGCCCACACGGAGCACAGGCCCGACTTCTGCCAGAGCGTCAATGGGAAGGTAGAAGGTAAGAGGTTATCTGGGAAACCATGCTTTCTCTCAAGAAGAATATATGAATTGGGAATGAAAACATTCTCTGCTTCCTGGCATATTTTACAATTAAGAAAGCCTTTTGTAAGTCTGCCAGCAATCTAGTTGAAGAAGGTCCAAAGTGCCAAGGTTCTGTTTGGGTTTTTTTCCTGAACTATTGTGTGCACATAATTTTTTTCTTTTAGAAAAACAAGGCAAACCACTAAAATTAAAAGGATTTTTTTAATGCTGGCAGAAGAAACATCTTACTGTCAAAATAAAGAAAGCTGTTGAGAAATGCTTTACAAAGTGAGAGCTAAGGCAGTTAAAAATTGATTTTCAAAGTGGTTTGGTTTTGTTCTAAATCACAAGCAGGCCCTCACATTCCCCACCCCTTCCTGCTTTCAAATGTTGAGGCCTGGCCCGAGAAGCTGTCCCATGGGGTCATGCTCACAGAGAGGGGTACAGAGGTTAAAAGGTCTGGTTCTCCAGGCGATTGATCAGCAGCCAGGAGAGAAGAAAGGACCAGCCAGGAGATCCTCATTCAGGCAGCGCCAATAAGGGCTTATGTCTGAATTGATAACCTTTGCCGCTGGCCCAGCGCTGATCACTCACAACCACAAACAGCTCGCGGCCCCCCCAGCAGCTACTAAATTATACCTCTGGACAAGTTGTAACAGTAAATTCAGACATGGAAAAAGATACAGCAGCTTAACCTGGATTTTAAAAATCACTGCCGTCTTAGAACTGTGTAAGTGTTCTATTAGCTAACAGAGTGGGAAGCTTCCTTAATGGAGCCCTCATCAGCTACCTAATCCTTGAGGAATCTGTGTAGCTTTTCCTCTTCCTCCCACAGACCCTCATGCTATAGCCAAATCTTAAATCTGAAAGGGAGACCATAATCAGTGCTCTGAGACCTTCTCCTTATTAGTAGGCCTGATTTATTGGTATGCACAAAACCACTAATGCTGGCCTCTTGCTCCAGTCCTGTCCTGCCCTCTGTACTGCCAAGTCTACATGGTAGAGAGTGACATGTGATACCACTGACTGTCTGGTCTCTAACCATCTGCTGTCTTATTTCAGCCATAAGGCAGTGATGGCAATTAGGTTTCCTCACGTGGGACACTTGTAATCATTTAACTTCTTTTGCCTAAAATTCTGTGTCAAGAAGGATTCTGAGGACATACCTGCATTCAGGGAAGAGCATGAAAAATAGAGGAAAAGATTGGAAAACCTGAGTTTGCAATTTTGTGAAGACGCATCAATTCAAAATGGAGACGCAGTAAAACAGTCGGAGGTAACATAAAGGAAAGGCCAGGAGCGTGTGACTGGTGGAATGTAACTGGGTACAGTTTTTTCTGGAAGACAATTTGACAATACATATGAAAAGCCTTAGTCCTGTTCATGTTCTCTTGTTCAATATTTTTACTTCTAGGAACTTATTCTAAAGAAATCAGTATGGATGCACTCAAAGATTTCTCTACAGATGTGTTCATAGGAGCACTGTTTATGACAGCTGAAAATTAGAATTTACACAAATGTTCAAAAAGTAAGTATTCTTTAAATTATGTAAATTACAGACAATAAAATACTCTGCAGTCTTTAAAAATCATTTTTTAAAGGACTATTTAAAGATGGTGGGAAAATGTTCACATTTTTCACAGTCCTATGGAAAAGTGTTCAAAATAGTATACACAGTATGATACAAATTTCTTTGAAAATATAGAATATAAAGAGATATATGTATATATGTTCTAAATGTTAACTCTGAATATCCTAAATCCTCTACAATAATTAGGTGCCACTTTTGTGATAATAATAATAATAAAATCTTATTTGTTTTGAAAGGCAATAATATACAGCCTGAAGAACTATGACTGTGACTATCCAACTTCACTGCCCCCAAAAATGTAACTTAGTTCAGAAAGTGAAAAACGTTATGCACAATAAATGGGAAAAGAGGTGCATGATTTAACATACAAGGAGAAAAGCACTGACATCTCCCAGAGGCATATCCGGGTTCAGCAGGCTGCATCAGCGCATATGGAGCAGTTAAGTGGACCACAACCAGTTTCATCCTGCAGCAGCAGCATTAGTCTTTCTTCCTGGTGCTTAACTGTCTGAAATAACCACCATAACACACTCAGAATTATGTTTTTTCCAAGACCGCCACTAAGGGGCTTAATAAAAAATAAATTGGCCATCACGCCAAGAGACTCTGAGCCCACATTGCTCAGAAGTGGTCATGCAATCACCCAAATGTAGAAGATTGTGCTCTGCTTTTTTTTTTTTAATCAAGTAAAAGGACATCTTACAGTGTAACAGATGTGTGGCATCTCACTGTATGAGCCTATTACCAATCCAAACTTGGGTCCACTCCCCATGTGCAGTAAAGCCAATTTACTGACACCAGGTTGTGGTGAAGGAAAGTACAGCATTTATTGCAGGGCACCAAACAAGGAGAATGGGCAGCTCATGATCAAAAGACCCAAACTCCCCGATGACTTTCAGGGAAGGGGTTTTAAAGTCAGTGTGAGGGAGGGGGCCGCAGTGTGCATGATCAGCTCATGCACAATTCTCAGATTGGTTGACATCAAGGTGAATTTTCAAGCATCATCAGCTTTCTGGTTTCAACCAGTCTAGGTTCTATGTGTTTGCAGTCAGCAGTTTTCATCTGGTGGGAGTCTGCTTCCTATAAAAACAACTTAGGAATGTGTGTTAGGCCTTTATCTATATCTTTCAGGGAACTATGAATTCAGTGATTCTGCTATGTGGCAGATTTACAGTCTAAATTATTACCAGTTCCCCAGCCCAACAGCTATTCTTTGTTTCTATCTCTTCACATTTCCTAATCATTAACTCTTGAGTCAGCCTTTTACTTCAGAAGACAAGGACACATAGGCTTGTGTATGGTTTCAAGCCCAGGATGGGGATGCAGTGTCCCATTTTGAGCACTGCTGAGCACTTCTGCTGTCTCTACTTTAGTCCTAGCTTTCCATTCCAGAAGTAGGATGAGTAATCCTCAGTATTCAACTTATTTTGCCCCCAAAGAATGAATATTGTTGAGATCATGTCTGGAAAAATGCTATTTGTAAGTCTATAAAGAGTGGGCGCCTTTTTGTGAATCAGAAAATTCTTTTCCTCCTGTTGTCCTTTGTACTATAAGCCCAATAAAGGAAACTCTTGCTCTGGTTTACTATTATCTCATTTTACAGCAAAATCAAACCCTTAACTGATTGAGGTGAGGATATTTGTATACCCTGATTCAAAGTTGTATGGAGTCTATTTAGGAAGGAAGCATGAGCTAGTTTAATCTCCACTTTCCCATATGGGAGAAAAAAGCAGCCCCCTTGATGATTTGGGTTCAGATTCTCACTAGACTGTCTCCAAATGAATGACTAATACAAGCATTTGACCCTGTGGTTAAAGAAAGCAATCATTAAAAACTTAAATAAAGTATCCAGATATTCAAAAGGAATAAAGGTAAATTAAAGAAGAAGGAGGCTTCCATTTCTCACAATCCCAATTAGTAGCAGAAAACTGGAATTTCTAGACTTGATGAAATACAAGGACCTTAAATATCTGGAATGCAGAACTTGAAGATCAAATGAATGAAGTTAGCTTTGCTGGCCAGCAATTTATTCTCTGTAAAATGAAATGTCATAAGAGACCAGTCCATAATAGACTTTTTAAACTGACATTTCATCTTAAAAGAATTTTCTAAAGAAGAGGAGAGAATTGTAGACCTGGGACTTGATATTACATATCTTCTCAGGGGAGAACCTTTAACGACCTTTCTGTGACCCTGAACACACTGCTATGTGTCTCTAAGATGAGGCACCCTGCCTGTATACTCACTTCCAAGGTCTTTATTGCAAGGAGGTTCTTCTGGCCACAAGTTTGTTGGATACATTGAATGATGTTGTTTATGCTTGAAATCAGACTCCTTGGAATCAACAATTTAAATGTTGCAGTAGGGAACAGTCCAGAGTATTTGGGAACAGAGGAGCTACTTAGAATCTAAGCTAAACATAAACCCTTTATTTTACTTCTGTGTCTGGTACCAACGTGTAATATTCAGACATTTAAAAGCTTCTTTTCCCTAATACTACATACTGTGGGATTATCATGCTTGTGCCTACTGCACATTTATTGTCATTTTATGCTTTAGCCATATTGATCACCTTGGAATCATGCTTTTGCTTTGCTTTGTAAAACAGCACTGATCATTTAAAAATACCTGAAATTTGCTTTTTCCAAAACTATTTCCCCTAACCTAAAAGTATGAAATTCAAGTGTAATAGACAAAAATAATAGACCGTATGTGCACCATACAAAAAGCCAGGTTTGTGTGTTTTTGTGTAAGTGGTGGGTGGATGTGGAAGGGAGAGAGACCAACAGTACAGGGAAACACACTCCAGACAGGTGTCTAAGCAGAATGCTTGTGCTGAGGGAGCCCCACTGGAAAGCCTAGACAATAGTCTGTGATATTGTTCTGCATGTTGAGTGGAATTCTATTCCTGTCATGGAGACAAAGCTAAGTCCATGGTGCTTGGTCTTCATGCAAATAAGGGACATTTCATTCTCCTTTTGAGAGCCAAATCTTATGAAAGCAATATTTTAGCTTGCCAACGCTGCTGCTTGCTCTGATTAAGAAACCGCCATCCCCTCAGAAAAGATCCAGCCCTCTCTAAATGTGAATACATCAGAAGGCTTAGGTCTTTTCTCTTTTGGCAGCCTGACCCTTCACCCCCTTTCCTTCTCCCAGGCAGAGGTCTTTTAAAATTTCTTTTCACTTTTGTTCTGGATCAATGCTTCCATTTCTTCTGACTCTGGAGTGGCTGAGCTTGTCACCAAATCCAGTGGCTCCAGGAAAAAACCTGAAGCTTCTCTAGACTCAGAAAATCTTCTTTCTGTGATGTAACGTCTCCAAAATCTTTTCTCATAGAGGTATTCGATAGTTTTATTTGGAAACAACACAAAGCTCTTCTAAGAATCCCCAAAAACAGCTCATAGGAGGTGGCAAATATACAGTCCAGCAATAGAAGAAAACTTAAATTTTGTCTAAATTGGAACAAATCGCCCCCCCCACACACACACACACCATGCACATCATAATAGATTTATGCTTCCATCAAAATGCTACCAAAAGCTTTTTAATCTGATAGAATTTGGGAGACCTATGAATTTGAATGGGGAAAAATTAATCTTTATTTTCACTAATTCCTAATAAAAAATTCAGTATTTCCTTTCATTAGTAGAGTTCCATTGCCTTGGTCATCTAAAAAAAAAAAAAAAAAGCACAGATATTTTCATATCTCTCAAAATTTACCTTTTGCTTAACACTACTTCAAAATTATGGTGATTGCTAGAACCATTACTGCATATTAATATCTGATGTCTTAAGAAGTAAAAATGTAAACGTAGCCCAATATTGTTTTTCTTAATACTTTGATAATTCTGTTTTAATACAATTTGTTTCTTTTTGAATTTATGTATTTTAAAACGTCATTCTGAGAAAGAATCCACAGGCTTCACCAGACTGCCAAAAGGGCCCATGATCCTTTTTACAAAAAGTGGGGAACCCTGGCAGTAGAGGTTATAGACGAGAGTTTACTCGTGGTTTAAATGGATGCTGATATGGTTGGAGGAGTCCATTACTTTCACTTAATCTCTTTTTCTTTAAGTGGTATTCAGTATTGTCCAATGAATGTTGCATTTTCTACTTAAGTTCCACCTTTTACAGGTGAACTACAGAGGCAAAAGTAGGATGGTGTTTCTTGAGTTTGGAGTGAGAAATAGTTTTCTTAAAGCAAACACTTCAAGATTCACCTGAGGAACACTGCCCTAGCCCTCGTGGTCACTTTAAACAATGCCTCTTCCTCCATGCACCTTCCAGTTTGTTAGCAGAGAGAACTCATGACTGGTATGAGCTCACCTGGTCTGAGGTCATGTAAGAGACTTTCTTCTGCACAGTGTCACACAAAGATGGCTAGATCCACCCTCTCCAAGGGCGCCAGACTTGTTCTCTATGTACCAGGACAGGCTCCACGATGAGCACCTCTCCTGACCCACACCACAACGCGTCATGGGACCTGCTGGGTCACAATCACCGTTCCACCTTCCTTTTATAGGCTTGTAAATTCGGGAGGTGTGGATTTTCTTTCACAACACTTGGATACAGGAAATCTCAGATTCATTTATTTCTCTAAATCATTAAATCTGCTGTGACCTCACACTCAATGAAGTCAGTGGCAAACTCTGGTCAGTATTGAGAACCCCTCCCCACCGTCAAAGAGGTCCTGCTCCAATCTGGGGCTCTCCCATTCCCAGAAAAAAAGTGAGGTGTCAGTTTTGGCACTGTCTTCATTCCTGTTGTCCTTTCTGCTAGTCAATGCCTCTTGGCTCCCAGGAAATGCAGAGACTCCCTCTCAAGGGGCACTGGTCCTCAGAGAGCTTCACTGCTGTTTTCAAGGCTGAAGAGCACACAGTGGACTCTTTACTGGCCTCCCAATCACCCGTGGAGGGGTCGCTGTACAGTACCAAACACAAACCCCTCAGCTCAACTATCCCCTCTCATCTCAGGCACTCTAACTTCCTTCTGGTTTCCCTGTGATGGCTTCCACATCTCCAAATACTCTCCTTCATCCTCTCCCTCAGTGAGGACCAACATCATTCCTCTCAATGAACTCGGGCTTTCAGAAGCCAAAGGTAGGACAGGCAATTGCCTTGTGGATGTCTGGTGATTGCTCCTTTTTATCTGTAACCCCAAAACCCCCCTAAGCCAAGGGAACATAAATGCCTGGCTACATTATGGGGGCAAAAGCAAAACCCTAGAGTAACAGAAATAAAACACAAATTAATATTTCAATCAAATATCCTGCATATAAAAGTAAGCACATCTGTTAGAGATGCATCTCTAAGGAAAACAGATCAGTTTAGGTATTATTGTATGGTTCTGGAAACAAAGTTGTTTTGTGTGGCAACTGTAAGTGACATTTTTGGAGTGAGTGAGTTTGTCCTCAGTTAAACACACACACACACACATACATGCACATGCACACGCGCACACACTACATTTTAGCCTTTAGCCAATCTCAGAGTAAAGACCAAATAAGACACAGTTAGCAGGCAAAGGTTATTATCAGTTTCAGTGAAGCAGCTGGATATTCTATGTAACCAGTGATACATCAGGATGTCACATCAAGTAACACAATGATTGCTTTAAAGATAACAGCGGCGACAGCCTTCATCATGCCCTGTGAGCAGTTCCACAGATCTCTGCTATTCTGGTCAGGCCATGTTGAATTTCTGAACTGCATCCCCCACTCAGAGAAGAAAAATATTCCAACTCTTATGGTCATTACTACTCTTAAAAGATTAATTTAACAAAAATGAATACCCACCACAGTAATGAATGTAATTCAATGGGAGAGTGCCTTGAGAAAGCTAGCCACACTGGAAAGCATTACTTCTTAAATTAATGACAGATCTGAAGATTATTTTCAGATTTTGCCAGCATTTTTGAGAAGTAATGATTAGGCAGGGTGGGAAAAATCCAGATTAGTATTAAGTGCTTGCATGTTATAAGGCAGGATAAGCTAAATCCAAGGATGGGACTTATTATTCAGCCTCTCACCATCAGGTTTACTAGCCAAAATGGACACACAAGGTCAGATTTTGCTGTAAAACTTGGAGAATTAATAGTGTTGGTACGTTAAGGCCTCAGTGATGTTGGATCCATCACACATAAGAGCTAATAATAATAGCTAACATTCATTAAGTGCTCACTATGCCAAGTCAATGGAAAAGCACTTTGTGTGTAGTATTGCATTTATGCCACAAAACTATACAATAAAGGATGTATTATTACTATCATTATTATTCTTCTCACTTTTAAGATGAGTGAGGATATTTAGGAAAAGAGAGGTTGAGTAATATGCCAATAAACACAGCTGGTACGTGTGGATCCAGAATTTGATTCTGAACAACATAGTTACAGAGCCCACACCTTTATCCACTATTCAATGCTGTGGCAAGGACCAAAAATGCACACACCCACACATACACACTTGAAGCTCCTCCTACATTTATGCAATGTGACAAATCATTTTCACAGGGTTATCATAGCTAATCCTCACCTAATAATAATAATGATAGCATTTACAGAGCCTGATTTTGTTTCAGTCTCTGCTCTAGCACTTCACATTTATTCATTCGCTGAATTATTAAAACAACTCTATAAGATACCTATTATTATTAGCCCCATGTCACATATGAGGAAACTGAGGCACAGAAACACTAAGTTTCTTGTTCAAGGTCACATAGCTAAAAGTAGCAGAGCCAGAATTTGAACCCATGAAGTTATACTAACCTGATGAAGCAGGTATTATTATGCTTATTTTACAGCTGAGGAAACAAATTCAATAAGACTGGATGTGATTTGTTTCAAAAAGGTGGTATTAATCTACTGTTAGTTTTTAAAAGTTACAAAACATTGAATAAACTAGTATGCTATTTTGTAAATATGTATATGTGTGTATTATTTATCTTTGGGTTAGGACCAAATAGCTGTTAAATGTATATGTGACTACACCCAAAGATTTAATAGGTATCCTCTTGAAACTTTTGCCTTTTTCCCACATCTATTTCACTGTTCACATTGAGATTCTTCAAGACCAGGATCAAAATGCTATTTCTTACAAAAGCTGAGCCTGACTGTGCGAGGTCTCTAGGATCCATCCCTAACCCCACCCAGCAAAAGTATTGTGTTGTGTCACATGTATTAGAACACTTCTAGCAGCCTAACAAAAAAATTCTTTTTGAGAAGGGTGACAAATATTTTTCAAAACCCCCTCCCAGCCCTTCCTTATACCCACAGGACCTGGCAGGCACATGCAAAGTTTGGGCCACAAAAGAGACCCAGGAGACCTTGTTAATGGGTTATAGATTGCAGGTTGATTTGTAGGTAGCATCAAGCATAAAATTCAGTTAGTCAATCAGTCAGTGATTCAACAAGCAGTAAACTAATAAAGTTCCTGGCCTCATAAAGTTTATAGGTATTGCAATGAAGAACAACATATAAGAAAACAAATAAGTAAATATACCTCATGACTGATAATGATAAGAGCTATGGGTGGAAATACAGTAAAGAGAATAGGGAGATGCAGGAGGCAAATGGGGAGGGGTTGCTTTTTTATAAGGAGTCAGAGAGGACCTTTCTGGCAAGGAGAAGATTGATCAGAGATCTGAAAGAAGGACATGTGGATGAAATGTGTTCCTATCTGCAAAGCATTTTCATGTCTGCAAGTCTACTGGAATAGACTTGGACCACTGTGAGTGCAATATAAGGGCTATCTCTCATGGGAAGAGCATTCCAAACAGAGGGGTTAGCAGGTGTAAAGATCTCAAAGTAGGAGAGTTCCTAGCATCTTTAAGAAGCTGTGAGGGAAACAGCATGGCTGGAGCTGAGTGAGGGAAGATGAAGTAAGGAAAGTGATGAGCTCAGGGAGGTAATGGATTCAGGGAGTGAGGGAGCAGATTCTAGAGCCTAAAAGGCTGATTTTTATTCTGAGTAATACAGGAAGCCATTGGAGAGATCTAAGACAAACAGTCATATGATTTAACATATTTTTAAGGAATCAACCTTTTTGCTATGTTGAGGTTGAAATGAGGGGGTAGGCCATGGCAAAGACGAGGGCAGAAGCAGGAAAGTTAGGCAGCAATTACCATAAGTCTGGTGAGAGAAGAGGGAAGACTGGACCAGAGTGATGGTAGTCAGTTCTGAATATATTTGGAGAGATGAATTGAGCTGGTGCTAACTTATGGATGGTGTTTAAGAACCATGAGACTAGTATTAATTCACATAAGGAATAAGTATGGAGAGAAAATCAAAGAGGTTCAAAGACTAAGCCCTGGGATACTCCGGTGTTTAGAGATCAGAAAATGGGGTAGACAAGAAACTGAGAGGAGTGGAGAGTCAATACAGAAAGATCAAAGTTTTTCTGTAAAGGAACTGAGGAAGCAGCTGAAAGCAGACGGGGAATCAAGAAAGGGTTGGGTCATTTAAGGTGAGAGAAATTATAGCATGTTAGTAAGCTTGTATTCTTTTTCTAAGGCTTCCATAACAAAGTACCACAGACTAAGAGGCTTAAACAACAGAAATTTGGGGGCTTCCCTGGTGGCGCAGTGGTTGAGAGTCCGCCTGCCAATGCAGGGGACACGGGTTCGTGCCTCGGTCCGGGAAGATCCCACATGCCACGGAGCGGCTGGGCCAATGAGCCATGGCTGCTGAGCCTGCGCGTCCAGAGCCTGTGCTCTGCAACGGGAGAGGCCACAACAGTGAGAGGCCAGCGTACCGCAAAAAAATAGAAAAAACAAAAACAGAAATTTATTTTCTTACAGTCCTAGAGGCTAGGTTTCTAAGGGGTCAGTAGGGTTTGTTTACTCTGAGGCCTTTTTACTTGGTTTGAAGATGGCCATTTTCTCCTGTGTCTTCACATTGTCTTTCCTCTGTGCATGTCTGTGTCTTGATCTCCTCTTCTTAAAAGGACACAAATCACACTGGATTAGGGTACACAATAATGACCTCATTTTAACTTAATTACGTGTTTAGTGACCTTATCTCCAGTCACACTCTGAGATACTGGGGGTTCACATATGTATTTGGGGAGTACACAACTCAGCCCATAACCAGACTGATGAGAAAGATGCCAGGAATAATCACTGAAACAATGTTCTTAAATAGGCAAGGAGGGACAGAATATAGTGCACAAAGGGAGGAGCAGACTGAAGACAGAACAAGGATGATTCATCCATAATAACAAGAGGGAAAGCAGAGTATCTTGATACAGATATAGGTGGGTGGGTGCATGTGGTGGGGAGCATACAGAAATTCTCTTCTAATAGTCAGCAAGATCATCATAAAAGCATGTGGTTGAGAAGGAGGTGTTGGAAGACTTAAAAGAGAACAGGTCTGTAGTGGTCATTCTGGATGGTGGGAGAGTGAATGGACACTAGGGAAATGTAGTGTGGCAGCTGGGCATCACCAAGAGCCCACTTGAGGTTAGCTAACCTGATTGCAAGTGAGACCAGTAGGCATGGATGTATTTGGCTCCCATGGTGTTTTGCTGAATAAGTTCAGGCCCGGAGTATACAAAGAATTAGATTTAACCAGATAAGGAGTGGGGTGAGTTGCTAGACAACTATGACAAATGTAGACTGGGGTAAGGGGTCTGTGGGGTAATAATAATGACAGACAATAGCACCTCTGCTGGTAGAAAGGTATATTAGTTTCCTGAGGCTGCCATAACAAAATGCCACAAACTGGGTGGCTTTAACGACAGAAATACCTTGTTTCACAGAGGCCAAAAGTCTGAAATAAAAATCAAAGTGGCTTTCTCAGGGATGTGAGGAAAGGATCTGTTCCAGGCCTTTCTCTTTAGCATGTAGATGGTCATCTTAAGGTTTACATAGCATTCTTCCTGTGGGCATCAGTCCCCAAATTTCCCCTTTTTATTAGGACATCTGTCATACTGAATTAGAACCCACAGTAATGACCTCATTTTAACTTGATTACCTCTGCAATGATCCAATTAAGGTCACATCCTGAGGTACTGTGGTGTGGACTTCACCATATGAATTTTAGGGAGACACAGTTCAACCCATAACAGAAAGGAAACCAGGACATTAGGTCAGGCATAGCAGAAGAACAACTTAAAAATGGTAGATTATCTACCTTAGGAAAATAGAAAAAGAAGTGTAAATAAACACAAAATAAGCAGAAGAAAAGAAATAATAAGAATTATGAAGAAATCAATGAAATTGAAAATGGGAAATCAATAGAGAAAAATCAATAAAACAAATCTAGTTCTAAAATCAGTAAGCCACTAGCCAGACTAATTAAGATTAAAAAAAGAGAAGACACAAATTACTAATATCAGAAATGAAGAAAAAGATATCACTACAGATTCTATGGGCATTAAAAGAACAATAAAGAAATGCTATGAACAACTTTAGGCCCACAAATTTGATAACATAGACAAAATGGACCAATTCCTTGAAAGACACAATTTACCAAAACTCACACAAGAAGAAATAGACACTCTGAATAGGCCTATGTCTGTTAAGAAATTAAATCAGTAATTAATCACATTCCAAAGCAAAAAGCATCAGGTTCAGATGAGTTCACTGGTGAATTCTACCAAACATTTAGGGAAGAAATTATACCAATTCTCTACAATCTCTTTCAGAGTACAGAAGCAGAGGGAGTACTTCCTGACTTATTCTACAAAGCCAGTATTACCCTTATACTTTTTGGTAAGACAGACAAAGGCATTTCAAGAAAAGAAAACTACAGACCAATATCTCTCATTGATATTGAGATATTGATATGTTAAGAACATAGATGTAAAAGTCCTTAACAAAATAGTAGCGAAATAAATCCAACAATGTATTAAAAAGAATTATACACCATGACCAAGTGAGATTTATCCAAGGTATACAAGGCTGGTTCAACATTCAAAAATCAATCAGCATAATCCATTACATCAACAGGTTAAAAAAAGAAAAATCACATGATTATATCAATAGATGCATAAAAAGCAGTGGACAAAATTGAGCACCTATTCATGATTTAAAAAGCTCTCAATAAACTAGGAATAGAGGGAAACTTCCTTAGCTTGATAAAAATTATCTAAAAAAGGCCTACAGCTAGCATCATACCTAATAGGGAGAAACTTAAAACTTTCCCACCAAAATTAGGTATAAGGCAAGGATGACCCATCTCACCACTCCTTTTCAACATCATACTGGAAGTTCTAACTAAAGCAATAAGACAAGAAAAAGAAATAACATGTGTACAAATTGGGAAGGAAGACATAAAACTGTCCTTCACAGGTAACATGATTTGTGTAGAACATCTGAAAAAAAGCAACCAAAAAATTCCTGGAACTAGTAAGCAATTATGAAAAGATGCAGGATACAAAGTTAATATGTGAATGTCAATTGCTTTCCTATATATCAGCAATAAACACGTGAAATTTAAAATTTAAAACACATTTACATAAGCACCAAAAAAGTGAAATACTTAGGTATAAGTCTAACAAAATGTGTACACAATCTATATGCAGAAAATTACAAAACTATAATGCACAAAACCAAAGAAGAAATAAATAGAGATAGTCCATGTCTGTAGATGAGAAGACTCAATACTGTCAAGATGTTAATTCTTCCCAATTAATCTATAGAGACAATGCTATTTCAGTCAAAATCCCAAAAAATTACTTTGTGAATGTCAACAAACTGATTCTAAAGTTTGTATGGAAGGTCAAAAAATACAGAATAGTGAATGCAATATTCAAGGAGAACAAAGTTGGAGAACTAATATTACCAGACTTCAAGAGTTACTATTAAGCTACAGTAATCAAGACAGTATGGTACTGGCAACAGAATAGACAAATAGATCAATGGAAGAGAATAGAGAGCCCAGAAATAGACCCTTATAAATATAGTCAACTGATCTTTGACAAAAGAACAAAGGCAATGCAATGGAGCAAAGATATTATTTTCAACAAATGGTGCTGGAACAATTGGATGTCAACATAAAAAAAATAATAATCTAGACATAGACCTTACACCCTTTGCAAAAATTAACTCAAAGTGGACTATAAAACTCCTAGAAGATAACATAGGAGAAAACCTAGATGGGTTTGGTTATGTAGATAACTTTTTAAACAGAATACTAAAGGCACAATTCATGAACAAAAATGATAAGGTGGACTTCATTAAAATTAAAAATTCCTACTCTGCAAAAGACAATGTTAAGAGAATTGAAGAGAAGACAAGACACAGACTTGGAGAAAATATTCACAAAAACACATCTGGCAAGGGACTGTTATCCAAAATATACAAAGAACTATTAAAACTCAACAATAAAAAAAGCAAACAGCTCTTCCAGGGATAACCCAGTGATGGAGAGCCTTCTTTGCACATCTAATCCTCATGATAGGTCTATTACAAAGACAAGGAAATTAAAGTCAACTGGTTCTGCCCCTTGCCTGAACTACTCAAAAATTAGAAAGGAGAGGTGTGGTCAATATGGCAGGGTAGGAAAACCCTGAGCTCACCTCTTCCCAAAGGCACACCAGAATTACAACTATCTACAAAGCAAGCATTTTTGAGAACAACATGAAAACTAGCAGAAAAAAGTCTTCAGAACTATAGATATAAAGAAGGAACCACTATGAGTGAAGTAGGAGGGATGGAGACGTTGTATAGTCAAGACACATACCCCTGGGTGGGTGACCCACAAACAGGAGAATAATCACATTTGCAGGGGTTCTCCCACAGTAGCAAGGGGTCTGAGCCTCACATTGGGCTCCCCAGTCAGGGGTTCCAGCACTGGGAAAATAAGCCCCCAGAATGTCTGGCTTTGAAGGCCAGAAGTGCTTTGAGTAAGGGAGAGCCAGAGGGCTGTAGGAAACAGAGACTCCACTCTTAAAGATCATGCACAAAACCACACAGGCTCTGAGTCCCAGCACAAAGGTACTCATTTGAAAAGAGTCTGGGTCAGACCCCCCCTTGTTAATCTTGGAGAATCTCCTGGAGAGGCGAAAAGCAACTGGGATGTCCCCTGGGGACACAGATGCTAGAGACAGCCATTTTTTGGAACTTATTCTACCATAAGGACACTGGTGCTGGCAGGTGTCATTTTGGTGTCCTCTTTCTAGCTTATTAATACCAAGAGCTTACCAGCTCACCAACAGGCTGGCACCAGCCCCAGCCCCACAGCCAGCTACCACAGGACCCACCCCTCCCACCAGCAGGCCAGCACCAGTCCCAGGACTTGGTTCCACCCACCAGTGCCCCCACAGGAATCGTCCCCACAACAGAAGAAACCATAGAAATAAACACAAAGAATTAAGCAAAATGAGGAGACAGAGGAATATGTTCCAAAAAAAGAATCAAAACAACACTCTGAAAACAAACTAAATGAAGTGGACATAAGCAATCTACCTAATAAAGAGTTGAAGGTAATGATCATAAAGATGCTTACCAAACTTGGGAGAAAAATGGGTAAACATAGTGAGAATTTCAATAAGAGTTAGAAACAGCACTTGAAGAATACAATAATTTAAATTTTAAAATACACTAGAAGGAATCAACTGTAGATTAGATGATACAGTGTAACAAATCAGCAAAATGGAAGACAGAGTCATGGAAATCACCCAAGCTTAATCAGAAAACTAAAAAAGAATTTTTAACAGTGAGGATAACTTAAGAGACCTCTGGGACAACACCAAGCATACTAGCATTTGCATTACAGTGAATAATAATAGAAGAGAGAGAAAGGGGCAGAGAAATTATTTGAAGAAATAATCGCTGATTCTCCCAAACATTTCAAGAAGAGTTAACACCTATCCTCTCAAACTATTTCAAAATATTGAACAGGAATGAATATTTCTGAGCTCATTCTACAAAGCCAGCATCACCCTGATACCAAAATCAGACAAAGACACCAAAAAAAAAGAAAGAAAGAAAATTACAGGACAATATTATTAATGAACATAAATTCAAACACCTCAACAAAATATTAGCAAACCAAATTCAACGATACATTAAAAGAATCATAAACCATGCAGGATCAAGTAGGATTTATCTTAGGGATGAAAGGATAGTTCAATATCCACAAATCAATCAATGTGATACATTAACAAGTAGAAGAATTTTAAAAAATGAGCCAAAAACTTAACAGACATCTCACCAAAGAAGAAATACAGATGTCAAGCATACGAAAAGGTGCTCCATATCATATGTCATCAGGGAAATGCAAATTAAAACAACAGTAAGATACCACTATATACCTATTAGAATGGCCAAAACCTGGAGCACCAACAACACCAAATGCTGGTAAGGATGTGGAGCAACCAGAACTCTCATTCATTGATGGTGGGAATGTAAAATGGTACAACCACTTCAAAACATAGTTTGAAAGTTTCTTATAAAACTAAACATACTCTTGCCTTACAGATCAGCACTTGTGCTCCTTGTGTATTTACTCAGAGAAGTTGAAAACAAACATGTCTACACAAAAACTTGCCTGTGGATATTTATAGCACCTTTACTCAAAATTGCCAAAACTTGGAGGCAACCAAGATCTCCTTCAGTACGTGAAAGAATTAATAAACTGTGGTACTTCCAGACAGTGGAATATTATTTTACAATTTTTAAAATGTGCTATCAAACCATGAAAAGACATGGAGGAACCTTAAATACATACTACTAAGTGAAAGAGGCCAATCTGAAAAGGTTACGTACTTTATGATTCCAGTATATGAAATTGTGGAAAAGACAAAACTAGGGAGACAGTAAAAAGATCAGTGGTTGCCAGAGGTTGGAGGTGGGGGCAGAGCGTAGAGGAATTTTAGGGCAATGAAATGATACTATAATGATGGACGTATATAATTATACATTTATCCAAACCCCTAGAATGTTATAACATTCTGATTATAATGATTGTAATGTGTCAGTGTAGGTTCATCAATTGAAACAAATGTACCACTCTGGTGTAGGATGTTGATAATGGGGGAGGCTATACATGTGTAGGGGAAGAGGGTATATGGAAAACCTATGTACCTTCTTCTTAATGTTGCTGTGAACCTAAAACTGCTCTAAAAATAGTCTTTCTTAAAGGGAGATCAATGGATTGTTGGTCTTAGTGAGGTTGGGGGATTTTGGGAGTTAAGGACTAAAAGGAAGCACCTGAAAAGATACGAAGGGAGGAAGCAGAGGGCAATGCTTGTAAAATTTTGCACTATGTTGGGAACATTTGTACACAACTCAGTCAATAACTCACACCAGTGGGTATCTCTCATCAACACAGAATTTCTAGTTTTCTGTGTTCTGTTTTTCTCAAGTGGACCTCTGCCTTGTCTGCTTCCCAACCAGACTGATTTTTAATAGATGAAGCCTCAGGAAGATTTCAACAGATATCCTTAGAGATTTCCTTCACTTCTAAGCAGAAAAAAGAAGTTGCTGTATGGTGGCATGGAAAGGGTGAGATGTCAGATATGGCTAGCTGGCTAATGATACATTGAAAAAGCCTTTCCAGAAGCACTGGGAACTCAGAGACAACTATCTTTTCCATACACACATTTCCTGCTCTCTGTGCCAGACAGCCCACTAGCCTTGCTGTAGTTGGTTCAGCAAATAGTTGCTGAGTTCCTACTGTTTCATGCACTGTCCTAGGTGCTAGAGAGGTGAAGGTACTGAGCTAAGTAAGACATGTTCTCTGCCTAAAAGATTCACAAACTAAGAGGAAGCAAGAAGGGCCCAGGTAAGTTAACAAAAGTTATGAAGAACATAGAGTAGGAAATTGGCATAACACTAACACAACATAGCATGAGGATGATGGGAAAACTGTAAGGAACGAAAGTTGTATGAATGGGAATTAAGAAGGTCTTTGTGAATGGGTACTATTTGCAGCAAAACTTGGTGAATAGAGAGATTTCATTGGGCTGTGTGTCTGCACAAGTCAGGACAGAGAGACTGAAATCTGTGGGACATGTTTGGAGATTGACAAGCAGTTTAATTTGCTTGGTGTCAGAAGAGCAATGCATATGCACAAAACCCAGGATGAAATTGGGAACATCTGATGGAATTTGAGCAAGCAGGTACCATGGTCAGAATGTGATCACATGAAGAATATTCTGATAAAAGCACATAAGATGGACTGGAATAGAGAGCTGAAGGGGCAGGAAGTTGTCCTCAGGATGGAGGCAAGAGTGGTTGAGGGGAATGGATGAGAGAGCACCGACTGCACAATATTGCAGAATTAGACTTGATCCGATATAAGTTGATCATGCATTGACTGTGGGGGACAATAAATGAGGAGGACCTGTAGAGGACACCGAGGTTTTGAACCTGAGGACTTGGAGGACATAGGGATATTCACAGATATAGGAACACTAAAGGGAGAAGCTGGTTTCAATGGAAAGATGATTCCTCTTTGAACATGCTGAATTAAAGATGCTGGAGGATGTCCAAGTGAAGTCATCTAGCAGTCAGCTGGAACAGTGGGAACAGAGATTAGGACAGTAGATAGGGGCAAGGAGGCAGAAATGTGGTTGTCTTTTTCACAGAGGAGTGGTTAATACGGATACAGTGCAATAGTAGAATTTTGGTTAGAAAAAACTTATGGAGAAAGAGACAGACAAATTGGTGATAATAGAGAGAAGCTGTAATGAGGGGAAGCAAATGAGGGAGGGGTACTCAACAATATTAACAATGACATGCTGGAAGACATAGACATAAATAAGAAAGCAGAACAAAGTGTTGGATTTGCCAGGTAGTGAGACAGACAATGAGGAAACCCAGAGACTTCAAGAAAATAGACCATCATGAACCATCAACTGTTGTCTGTCTTGCTATGTTTCAAGAAGAGGCTATCAGCCTCTGATTAAGAGGCTTGAATTTGTTTTCAGCTTGCATGAGTTCAAATCCCTGCTCTTTTAAAGAGTTAGAAGCTCCTGGCCAAGCAAGTCAAGCTCCTTTCCTTATATAAGGAGGCCTTATATAAGGCAAGCTTTATCTTCCTCAACTGTAAAAGTACAGGGTTTGTCCAGTGATCTTAGGTGCAATAACATTGAACATGATAATGTTCATTGTACTGAATGGACTGGACACCTGGATGTTCTACTTAGTTCATTACACTGCACAGATTCAAAACTAATCTTAGGAAAGAACTATATAACACAAAGGGAACCCATATGTATTTCTCATAGGTTAAACACATTTGATGTGTGCCGTCCTCTCATCTCTCTACTTGCTTTTATTCTCAAACCAAGGATTTTTTTCAAAAAGAAAAGAAAAAAAGCAGAGTACAGAGTACAAAGGCAAGAAATTCTAATTCACTGAAAAAAAAATAAATCACCTTTTAAAGAAGCTATAGGATTGCATATGTACTATGGAAACAAGCACAGACTTATGAAGATGGTACTAACATAACAACTACAAACAAACATTTCAGAATACAACAAGGAGGTAAATGCATATGTTCCTTCTCCATTCAAATATGTGGGAAAGGGCAAATATGCTCCAATCATCAGACAAACCTGGAGAATGTATACCTTAATAAATTAGATAAAGATGTTTGATGTTTCTCTTCTATAGTAAACTAAAGTGGTCATAAAATGCAAAATACTTTATCCAAAATGGACTACAGTTCTATAGGCTTATGCCAAGGAGGAGAATGGAGTCTGTTTCCCTCTCGGTCTTATTTAATTGTTTTTAATGACTAAAAGGCTAGTGATAGTGCAGGCTGACTCTGGTACATTTATGGGGGGTGAGAGAAGGGATAAGAGTTTAGCCATTTGATTTTGTTTCTTAAGCAACTTTTATGTAATGTTTTTGTTGTTGCACACTGTGCACAATATCAATGTTTGTAAAATGCTGGTAGGGAACTGATCTCACAGCAAGATATTCTGAAGTCAGGTGGGGACAGAGGGCTGGCCTCTCACTACCCTCTCTGATCTGTACAACATTGGAAAGATGGGCTTAGCAGGTGCTGGGCTTTAGCCATATTGGGGGGTATAAATTAGGGTTAGTAGGCCATCACAAATCATGCAGACAGTTGAATTTTTAAGAAAGAAGAAAGCATTATAACAAGTTTCTCAACCTCAGAAATATTGACATTTAAGCCAGAGAAATGTTATCCTATGGAAAGGGGAAAAAGGTTATCCTGTGTATAGTAAGATGTTTAGCATCATCCTTGGCTTCTATACACTATTGTTTTCTAACCAAAGTTCTACTATCACACCGTATCCATGTTAACCACTCCTCTGTGAAAAAGACAACCACATTTCTGCCTTCTTGCCCCTATCTACTGTCCTAATCTTTAATCCTACCATTCCAACTGACTGCTAGATGACTTCGCTTGGACATCCTCCAGCATCTTTAATTCAGCATGTTCAAAGAGGAATCATCTTTTCATTAAAACCAGCTTCTCCCTTTAGTGTTTCTATATCTGTGAATATCCCTATGTCCTCCAAGTCCTCAGGTTCAAAACCTCGGTACCTTCTCCAGTTCCTCCTCATTTATTGTCCCCCACAGTTAATGCATGATCAACTCATATCAGATCAAGTCTAATTCTGCAATATTCTGCAGTTGATGCTCTCTCATCCATTCCCCTCAACCACTCTTGCCTCCATCCTGAGGACAACTTCCTGCCCCTTCAGCTCTCTATTCCAGTCCATCTTATGTGCTTTTATCAGAATATCCTTCATGTGATCACATTCGGACCATGGTACCTGCTTGTTCAAAATCCATCAGATGTTCCCAATTTCATCCTGGGTTTTGTACAAATGCATCTCAGCTCTTCTGACACCAAGCAAATTAAACTGCTTGTCAATCTCCAAACATGTCCCACGGATTTCAGCCTCTCTACCCTGACTTGTGCAGACACAAAGATCATTGAAATTTCCCTATTCATCAACCTCTACTGCAAATAATACCTCATTCACAAACCCCTTCTTAATTCCCCCCAATCATGACAACCAAAATGCTTTAGACATCTAAACATGCTCCTGGCTAAGAATCACTGAAATATACAAATAAACACACAGATGATCACTTGAAATTTTCCTTTTATCAAATCATTTTGCAAAAAAAAATATTAATCACTTTTTCTTACAAAGAAAGGTTTTCGTAAACTGTGGAAATCCAAATTTCTCAATATTTGCCATACTGGAGAAAGGCTTTCTGTGTTTAGTCACTAAGTGGAAGCAATAATGCTGGCAGATTTCCCTTTCCCAATATCATCAAGAGATTCATGCAGATTGTTCCATAACAAAACCCAGACATTTTGTTAAGTTTCAAAATACGCTCCCTTAACATTGGATGTCTGTTATCAAAAGAACCCAAATTCTACATATGACTTGAACTGTGGGACAAGAGTTATGAGAGAAGGGTTGTAAAGATAAATCTTATTAATTTTACTTAAGTCTACAGAGTGGTTGCTGAAGAAATAAACTTGCACAATTCTTTCCAAAGAACAGGACAAAGTCATTAAGTAGCTAATCATTTTATATTTTTAGTTCTTCAGAAGACAGCCTTACATCTCTGCATGGGATTGGGATTCACAGAAATTATGGATGACTGACACACTTATTCCTTTTCTGTCTTACAATAATCATTCTTTGGATTCATTCTCAAAACAAACAAAAAACAAAAAAAACCCAATCAAAAATAGAAACTAGGAGAATTTGAGGGGATTGGTTCAAGATGGTGGAGTAGAAGGATGTGTGCTCACTCCCACTTCTGAGAGAAATGGAATCACAACTAACTGCTAAACAATCATCGACAGGAAGACACTGGAACTCACCAAAAAAGATATCCCACATCCAAAGACAAAGAAGAAGCCACAATGAGATGGTAGGAGGGGCGCAATCACAATAAAATCAAATCCCATAACTGCTGGGTGGGTGACTCACAAACTGGGGAACTTATACCACAGAAGTCCACCCACTAGAGTGAAGGTTCTGAGCCCCACTTCAGGCCTCCCAAGCTGGGGGTCCCGCAACAGGAGGAGGAAATCCTAGAGAATCAGACTTTGAAAGCTAGCGGATTGAAAGACTTCGACAGGACTGGGGGAAACAGAGACTCCACTCTTGGTGGGCACACACAAAGTAGCATGCACATCAGGACCCAGGGAAAGGAGCAGTGACCCCATAGGAGACTGAACCAGACTTACCTGCTAGAGTTAGAGAGTCTCCTGCAGAGGCAGGGGGGTGGCTCCTTGAGGACAAGGACACTGGCAGCAGAAGTTCTGGGAAGTACTCCTTGGTGTGAGCCTTCCCAGAGTCTGCCATTGGCACCAAAGAGGCAGGTAGACTCCAGTGTTGGGTTGCCTCAGGCCAAGAGGGAGGAAACCCAGGCCCACCCATCAGCAGACAAGCAGATTAAAGTTTTACTGAGCTCTGCACACACCAATCCCTCCCATCATGAAACTTGCACAAGCCAATTAGATAGCTTCATCCATCGGAGGGCAGAGAGCAGAAGCAAGAAGAACTACAATCCTGCAACCTGTGGAACAAAAACCACATTCACAGAAAAACAGACAAGATGAAAAGGCAGAGGGCTATATACCAGATGAAGGAACAAGATACAACACCAGAAAAACAACTAAATGAAGTGGAGATAGGAAACCTTCCAGAAAAAGAATTCAGAATAATGATAGTGAAGATAATCCAGGACCTTGGAAAAAGAATGGGACAAAGATCGAGAAGATGCAAGAAATGTTTAACAAAGACCTAGAAGAATTAAAGAACAAACGCCTAGAACACTTAAAGAACAAACAGAGGTGAACAATATAATAACTGAAATGAAAAATATACTAGAAGGAATCAATAGCAGAATAACTGAGACAGAAAAATGGATAAGTGACCTAGAAGACAAAATGGTGGAATTCACTGCAACAGAACAGAATAAAGAAAAAAGAATGAAAAGAAATGAAGACAGCAAAAGAGACCTCTGGGACAACATTAAATGTAACAACATTCACATTATACGGGTCCCAGAAGGAGAAGAAAGAGAGAAAAGACCCGAGAAAATATTTGAAGAGATTATAGTAGAAAACTTCTCTAACATGGGAAAGGAAATAGCCACCCAAGTCCAGGAAACACAGAGAGTCCCAGGCAGGGTAAACCCAAGGAGGAACACACCAAGGCACACAGTAATCAAATTGGCAAAAAATAAAGACAAAGAAAAATTATTGAAAGCAACAAGGGAAACACAAAAAATAACATAAAAGGGAACTCCCATAAGGTTAACAGCTGATTTCTCAGTGGAAATTCTACAAGCCAGAAGGGAGTGGCATGATATATTTACAGTGATGAAAGGGAAAAACCTACAAACAAGATTACTCTACAAGGATCTCATTCAGATTCAATGGAGAACTCAAAAGCTTTACAGACAAGCAAAAGCTGAGAGAATTCAGCACCACCACACCAGCTCAACAACAAATGCTAAAGGAACTTCTCTAAGTGGGAAACACAGAGAAGAAAAGGACCTACAAAAACAAACCCATAACAATTAAGAAAATGGTAATAGGAACATACTTACTGATAATCACCTTAAACGTGAATGGATTAAATGATCCAACCAAAAGACACAGGCTCACTGAATGGATATAAAAACCAAATCCATATATATGTTGTCTACAAGAGACCCACTTCAGACCTAGGGACACATGCAGACTGAAAGTGAGGGGATGGAAAAAGATATTCCATGCAAATGGAAAGCAAAAAAAAAAAAGCTGGAGTAGCAATACTCATATCAGGTAAAATAGACTTTAAAACAAAGAATGTTAAAAAGACAAAGAAGGCCACTACATAATGATCAAGGGATCAATCCAAGAAGATGATACAACAATTATAAATATATATGCACCCAACATAGGAGCACCTCAATACATAAGGTAACTGTTAACAGCTATTAAAGAGGAAATCGACAGTAACACAATAATAGTGGGGGACTTTAACACCTCACTTACCCCAATGGACAGATAATCCAAACAGAAAATTAATAAGGAAACACAAACTTTAAATGACACCCTAGACCAGATAGTGTTAATTGATATTTATGGGACATTCCATCCAAAAACAACAGATTACACTTTCTTCTCAAGTGCACATGGAATATTCTCCAGGATAGATCACATCTTGGGTCACAAATCAAGCCTCGGTAAATTTAAGAAAATTGAATTAATATCAAACATCTTTTCTGACCACAATGCTATGAGATTAGAAATCAGTTACAGGGGAAAAAAACGTAAAAAATACAAACACATGGAGGCTAAAAAATACTTAACTAAATAATCAAGAGATCACTGAAGAAATCAAGAGGAGATCAAAACATACATAGAGACAAATTACAATGATAACACGATGATCCAAAACCTATGGGATGAAGCAAAAGCAGTTCTAAGAGGAAAGTTTATAGCAATACAACCTACTTCAAGAAATGAGAAAAATCCCAAATACACAATATAACCTTACACCTAAAGGAACGAGAGAAAGAACAAACAAAACCCAAAGTTAGTAGAAGGAAAGAATGCATAAAGATCAGAGCAGAAATAAATGAAATAGAAACAAAGAAAATAGCAAAGATCAATAAAACTAAAAGCTGATTCTTTGAGAAGGTAAACAAAATTGATAAACCATTAGCCCGACTCATCAAGAAAAAGAGGGAGAGGGCACAAATTAGAAATGAAAAAGGAGAAGTCACAACAGACACCGCAGAAATACAAAGCACCATGAGAGACTACTACAAGCAACTCTATGCCAATAAAATGGATAACCTGGAAGAAATGGACAAATTCTTAGAAAGGTACAACCTTCCAAGACTGAACAAGGAAGAAATAGAAAACATGAACAGACCAATCACAAGTAATAAAATTGAAAGTGTGATTAAAAGTCTTCCAACAAACAAAAGTCCAGGACCAGATGGCTTCACAGGTGAATTCTATCAAACATTTAGAGAAGAGCTAACACCCATCCTTCTCAAATGCTTCCAAAAACATTGCAGAGGAAGGAACACTCCCAAACTCATTCTACGAGGCCACCATCACCCTGATACTGAAACCAGACAAAGCTACTACAAAAAAGAAAATTACAGACCAATAACACTGATGAATATAGATGCAAAAATCGTCCTCAAAATACTAGTAAACACAATCCAACAACACAAGGATCATACTCTATGATCATGTGAGATTTATCCCAGGGATGCAAAGATTCTTCAATATACACAAATTAATCAATGTGATATAACATATTAACAAATTGAAGAATAAAAACCATATGATCATCTCAATAGATGCAGAAAAAGCTTTTGACAAAATTCAACACCCATTTATGATAAAAAAAAAACTCTCCAGAAAATGGGCATAGAGGGAAGCTGCCTCAACATAATAAAGGCCATAAATGACAAACCGACAGCAAACATCATTCTCAATGGTGAAAAACTGAAAGCACTTCCTCCAATATTAGGAACAAGACAAGGATGTCCACTGTCACCACTATTATTCAACATAGTTTTGGAAGTCCTAGCCACAGCAATCAGAGAAGAAAAAGAAATAAAAGGAATACAAATTGGAAAAGAAGAAGTAGAAGTGTCACTGTTTGCAGATGACATAATACTATACATAGATAATCCTAAAGATGCCACCAGAAAATTACTAGAGCTAATAAATGAATTTGGTAATGTTGCAGGATACAAAATTAATGCACAGAAATCTCTTGCATTCCTATACATTAATGATGAAAAATATGAGAGAAAAATTAAGGAAACACTCCCCTTTACCACTGCAAAAAAATAATAATATACCTAGGAATAAACCTACCTAGGGAGACAAAAGACCTGTATGCAGAAAACTACAAGACATTGATGAAAGAAATTAAAGATGATACAAACAGATGAAGAGATATACCATGTTCTTGGATTGGAAGAATCAATATTGTGAAAATGACTATACTACCCAAAGCAATCTACAGGTTCAGTGCAATCCCTATCAAATTACCAATGGCATTTTTTACAGAACTAGAACAACAATCTTAAAATTTGTATTGAGACAAAAAAGACCTCAAATAGCCAAAGCAGTCTTGAGGGAATAAAACGGAGCTGAAGGAATCAGACTTCCTGACTTCACACTATACTACAGAGCTACAGTAATCAAGACAGTATGGTACTGGCACAAAAACAGAAATATAGATCAATGGAACAGGATAGAAAGCCCAGAGATAAACCCATGCACCTATGGTCAACTTATCTATGATGAATGAGGCAAGGATATACAATGGAGAAAAGGCAGTCTCTTCAACAAGTGGTGCTGGGAAAACTGGACAGCTACATGTAAAAGGCTGAAATTACAACACTCCCTAACACCATATGCAAAAATAAACTCAAAATGGATTAAAGACCTAAATGTAAGACCGGACAATATAAAACTCTTAGAGGAAAACATGGAAAAAACACTCTTTGACATAAATCAAAGAAAGATCTGTTTTGATCCACCCCCTAGAGTAATGGAAATAAAAACAAAAATAAACAAATGAAACTTAAAAGCTTTTGCACAGCAAGCGAAATTACAAATAAGACGAAAAGACAACCCTCAGAATGGGAGAAAAATATTTGCAAACGTATCAACAGACAAAGGATAGTTCTCCAAAATATATAGACAGCTCATGTAGCTCAATATTTAAAAAACGAACATCCCAAACAAAAAAAACATATTTGCACAATGGTTGATGCATAGAAAATTCTGACTCTGAAAAGAGGAAGTCAACCAAACTGGAAAAACTAGAAGATTCAACTCAGACTACTTCTTCTCAAGGTGGTCAGCTTTGACAAGTTGTGCTAGTACCATTATTAATCCTTAGACTATAGCTATATCCAAACCCAGATGCATCATGTCACTTTGGCCATAATTTTGGCCAAAACCATCAGTACCTGTCTTTCTTTACAATGAAATGATTTTGTGCACTTAAAAGAGTTTACTATTCAGATTTCTTCTCCTTAGAAACAGACCAGCTGATTGGAGAAAACTTCTGCTGATAAGAATGAAATGCATCCCAAGCTAAAAAAGCGAAAACTGTGGTCTTCACCATATGACATTGTTCAAACTTGATTTTTATTTCCCTGTACAAAGACTTCGTATATGCTTTTTTTTCACAGAATGTTAGGATTTTATTCAGGTTTTTAAAATTTGGATAAATAATGGTAATACTGAAAACTCTAACATGGTGATGTTCATTGGTTATTTTTTTGCTTTATTCTTGATTATCATATAACTAATGAGATTCAAATAGCTAGTGGTATTTCCACTATAATTTTCATCTTTTTTTGCGGGGGGGGTGGGAGGGCGCACCACATGGCTTGCAGGATCTTAGTTCCCTGACCAGGGATTGAACCCTCACCCTCGGCAGTGAAAGTGCAGAGTCCTAATGATGCCGAAAGCTCGGCCTCTGTGCACCAGTGCCGGAACGAATCTCCGAGACAGAGTTTTGGGTGAAGAAAAAAGAATAGCTTTATTGCTTTGCCAGGCAAAGGGGGACACAGAGGGCTCCTGCCCTCGAAAACTATGTGTCCCTTAATGTTTTTTATTGAAGTAAAGTTGATTTACAATGTTGTGTTAGTTTCAGGTGTACAGCACAGTGATTCATTATATAAGTATATTCTTTTTCAGACTCTTTAAGGAGTTTTTTTTAAATCAAGTCTTAATTTGTAGCAGGCTCACTGATGAACCCTGAAAGTAAAGGAACCAAAACTGGCAAAGATGCCTTATGTTGTGGAGTGAATTCACAGTTCATGCCCTTAAGGTTTTTTCCAGAGGTTTTTGGAAATGCCTTATGATTACAACAGAACTTTACTCTTTCTATCTTTTTATACCCTGTCCCCATCTGGCTAGATGTCCCACAGCTTTCAAAGCATCCTGATAATTTTTTTTTATATAATACTACATATTTTTATTGGGATCTTTCAGTGTACTAGGATTTGTTTAGAGCTCTTGGGTTTTCATTGTTTTGGTTAGAATTTTACTTTTATGAGGTGTTAGGGCAGAAGAGGGGGTGTGTTTTATTTTTATTTTGTTTTTATTTTGATTGCCACACACTCTTCTAACCCTTCCCCTTGTGTTGACCCCTCTGAAAAGATAATAATCTCACTTCCTACATCGTAAGAGAAATTCTTAACAGGTCAAGAATCATAATCAGGTTTAGACAGTTATTTTAGCCTTCCTTTTCTATCCCACTGACATTAAACCCAAGATGAGTCGAAATGTGATATGTTCCATGCGTTCTTTTCAAATATCTTTGAAATAGGCACATGGTTTCAGTTTTGTGCTGGAATAGTCTGTTCCAAAGAATTGCAGTTTTCTGATCCTCCTTAATTATTAGCATTGTATTTCTAGAAAGTACACCAAAGAAAGCTTTTCACTGGATACAACCTTAAATAACTAAATTTAACCTTAAAGTAGATGACCTGAATCATATATAAGAAATATTAAAATCTTCCTCCCAAGACCCATGGAAGAAGAAAGGGACAAGGACTAAATACAATAAAAAATATTTTCAAAACCATTTGCTTTTGATCCAAATTGGGATCTACTTTCTTTTCTGACTTTGAATAGAGAAAAGGACTAATTTAATTGTGTAATCTCCTACCATGCCCTTGTGGTTGTATCTGAACCAGTATGACATGTAAAAAGTCTCAAAGGAGAGCAAAACAGTCAGGAAATGCTGTTAGTTCATACAAATGACATCAGGAATTATGTCGAACCACATATGGCTTGATAGTCTTTTTCCTTGAGCTATAAAGATTGCACTGACAAGAGTAAAAAGACAATACAATCTTCTTTCACTTTTTGGCAAACTTCAGGCTGGAAGTTTTATTTGCCATGTACCAGCTTTATTCCTCTTCCAAAGGTGAAATGAGGGGTCTTGGGGAGAATTTTGATTCTCTGCTCTTCCTCTCTAGTAAAATTACTCCTTTGTTGTAATTTTTTCCAGAACTGATAAATTCTATAAAATTTTTTTCAAATCATGATGACCAAGTAGTTTCCTCTTTCCCTTGTTTCTCGTAATCTTCAAAGTAGAAAGAAATTCCGTAAGTAGAGCCAGAATTGCTATTCCTAAACAAGTCATCCCATGAAACCAAGTTACAATCTTAGTCTTGTCCCTAAGGAGATGCCTGATCTTAAGCAAGTTATCACGTGTAATATAGGAAAAAATAACCTTTTTCCCAAAAAATGTTGTTGGAAGTTTAAATGATAGGATAATCTCAGTGAATGCTGGTTTCCTACCTGCCTGTCAGCTTTCAATCAATAATCTTGAGTTACATTGGCTTGGTTCATCTATGAATCACAAACTATTTTTCATCTAAAGAATAGTCAAATCCAGCAATTCCACTTCTGGATATATATCCAGAAAAAATTCAAACACTAATTCGAAAAGATACATGCACCTCAATGTTCATTAGCAGTACTATTTACAATAGACAAGATATGGTAACAACCCAAGTGTCCATCAACAGACAAATGGATAAAGAAGATGTGGTAAATATATACGAAGGAATATTACTCAGCCATTAAAAAGAATGAAATTCTACCATTTGCAGCAATGTGGATGGACCTAGAGAATATTATGCTTAGTGAAATAAATTTGACAGAGAAAGACCAATACTGTAGGATATCACTTATACATGGAATCTAAAAAATAGTACAAATGAAGGTATATAGCAAAACAGAAACAGACTCACAGATACAGAAAACATGGATGAAGATGCAAAAAAAATACTACAGAAGTAGAATCACTGTCATGTGAAAATCTACACTTTTAATCAAACCAGGTACCTGAGGATTAATAAAGAATCTTTACTACCTGTAGCAAAGAATGTTTCATTCTCAGGGGAAAATACAGAAGCCTGGTACCCTCCGGGTTATGGAAATATTTATGCCGGTTTCTACAACTCTGGTTTGCTTTATACCTTTATAGGAGAAGGCAAAGGGTATATTTTTGAGTCCAACATAGATAATCTGGGTACCACAGTGGATCTTTATATTCTTAATCATCTAACAAACCCACCCAATGGAAAACCTTGTCAATTTGTCATGGAAGTCACAAATAAAACACATGCAGATGTAAAGGGTGGGACACTCACTCAGTATGAAGGCAAATTGAGACTGATGGAAATTGCTCAAGTGCCAAAAGCATATGCTGATGAGTATAAATCTGTATCAAAATTCAAAATATTTAATACAAACAACCTATGGATCTCTCTTACAGCAGTTAAAAGACTGCAGGAGCAGAATGCTATTGACATGGAAATCATTGTAAATCCAAAGACTTTGGATGGAGGCCTGAATGTCATTCAGTTGGAAACTGCAGTAGGGGCTGCCATTAAAAGCTTTGAGAACTCTCTAGGTAATTAATGTTCCTAGGAGCCGTTTTCTGCCTGTCAAAACCACATCAGATCTCTTGCTTGTGATGTCAAACCTTTATAGTCTTAATGCAGGATCTCTGACAATGAGTGAAAAGCGGGAATTTCCTACAGTGCCCTTGGTTAAATTAGGCGGTCCTTTTACGAAGGTTCAGGATTATCTAAGGAGATTTGAAAGCATACCAGATATGCTTGAATTGGATCACCTCACAGTTTCAGGAGATGTAACATTTGACAAGAATGTTTTATTACAGGGAACGGTTATCATCATCGCAAATCATGGTGACTGAATTGACATCCCACCTGGAGCAGTATTAGAGAAAAAGATTGTATCTGGGAACCTTCATACCTTGGACCACTGAATGAAAAATATTGTGCACATTTTATACTAATTATGGGCTAAACAATTTCTTACAATGAAGTGTTCTCTAGGATTATAAAATGGGCAGGTACTTTATTATGTTACTGTACCATGCAGTGCTAATTTTTAAGTTGAGTTTTCTGCAGTATGCTTTTAGTCTATGAAAAGCACAGGTGGAAGCAATACTTTTCTTTTTGAAGAAGATCCTGAAAGTTAAATTCATCTTAAAGTGCAATATTGTTTAAGCTTAAAACTGGTGTAGCTCGGCTGGAAAATCTTTTAACAGAGGCCTCAATAATGGTCACTTTGAACTGCTTGTGATTTTAAAAATAAAGCTGTGAAGCAATACACGTGTAAAAAAATAATCAAAAGTATTCACAAAAATATCTCCATCAATAGTTCTTTTTCCCTTGAATTTTATTTTATTTACTTTTTATACAGCAGCTTATTAGTTACCTATTTGATACATATTAGTGTATATATGTCAATCTCCCAATTCATCCCACCACCACCACTCCCCAACCAGCCCCTGCTTTCCCCCTTGCTGTCCATACGTTTGTCCTTTACATCTGTGTCTCTATTTCTGCCTTGCAAACCGTTTCATCTGTAACATTTTTCTAGATTCCACATATATGCGTTAATATACGATGTTTGTTTTTCTCTTTCTGACTCACTTTACTCTGTATGACAGTCTCCAGATCCATCCACGTCCCTACAGATGACTCAATTTCATTCCCATTTATGGCTGAGTAATATTCCATTGTACATATGTACCACAATTTCTCGATCCATTCGTCTGTTGATGGGAATTTAGGTTGCTTCCATGACCTGGCTATTGTAAATAGTGCTGCAATGAACATTGGAGTGCATGTGTCATTTTGAATAATGGTTTTCTCTGGGTATATGCTTAGCAGTGGGATTGCTGGGTCATATGGTAATTCTATTTTCAGTTTTTTAAGGCTGTATAGTGGCTGTATCAATTTACACTCCCACGAATACTGCAAGAGGGCTCCCTTTTCTCCACACCCTCTCTAGCATTTGTTGTTTGTAGATTTTCTGATGATGCCCATTCTAACTGGTGTGAGGTGATACCTCATTGTAGTTTTGATTTGCATTTCTCTAATAATTAGTGATGTTGAGCAGCTTTTCTTGGCCATCTGTTTGTCTTCTTTGGAGCAATGTCAATCTAGGCCTTCTGCCCCTTTTTTAATTGGGATGTTCGTTTTTTTAATATTGAGCTGCATGAGCTGTCTATATATTTTGGAGATTTATCCTTTGTCTGTTGTTACGTTTGCAAATATTTTCTCCCATCTGATGGTTGTCTTTTCGTCTTATTTGTAATTTCGTTTGCTGTGCAAAAGCTTTTAAGTTTCATTTGTTTATTTTTGTTTTTATTTCCATTACTCTAGGGGGTGGATCAAAAAAAGATATTGCTGTGATTTATGTCAAAGAGTGTTTTTCTGATGTTTTCCTCTAAGAGTTTTATATTGTCCGGTCTTACATTTAGGTCTTTAAGCCATTTTAAGTTCATTTTTGTGTATGGTGTTAGGGAGTGTTGTAATTTCAGTCTTTTACATGTAGCTGTCCAGTTTTCCCAGCACCACTTGTTGAAGAGACTGTCTTTTCTCCATGGTATATCGTTTCCTCCTTTGTCATAGATTAGTTGACCATAGGTGCATGGGTTTATCTCTGGGCTTTCTATCCTGTTCCATTGATCTATATTTCTGTTTTTGTGCCAATACCATACTTTCTTGATTACTGTAGCTTTGTAGTATAGTGTGAAGTCAGGGAGACTGATTCCTCCAGCTCTGTTTTTTTCCCTCAAGACAGTTTTTGCTATTCGGGGTCTTTTTTGTCCCCATACAAATTTTAAGATTATTTGTTCTAGTTCTGTAAAAAACGCTATTGGTAATTTGATAGGGATTGCACTGAACCTGTAGATTGCTTTGGGTAGTATAGTCATTTTCACAATATTGATTCTTCCAATCCAAGAACATGGTATATCTCTCCATCTGTTTGTGTCACCTTTGATTTCCTTCATCAGTGTCTTACAGTTTTCTGAGTACAGGTCTTTTACTTCCTTAGGTAGGTTTATTCCTAGGTATTTTATTCTTTTTGTTGCAGTGGTGAATGGGATTGTTTCCTTAATTTCTCTTTCTGATCTTTCATTGTTAGTATATAGGAATGCAAGAGACTTCTCTGCATTAATTTTGTATCCTGCAACTTTACCAAATTCATATGATTAGCTTTAGCAGTTTTCTGGTGGCATCTTTAGAATTCTCTATGTATAGTATCATGTCATCTGCAAACAGTGACAGTTTTACTTCTTCCTTTCTAATTTGTATTTCTTTTATTTTTTTCTTCTCTGCTTGCCATGGCTAGGACTTCTGAAAGTATATTGAATAAAAGTGGCAAAAGTAGGCATCCTTGTCTTGTTCCTGATCTTAGAGGAAATTCTATCAGCTTTTCATAATCGAGAATGATGTTTGCTGTGGGTTTGTCATATATGGCCTTTATTATGTTGAGGTAGGTTCCCACTATGCCCCCTTTCTGGAGGGTTTTTATCATAAATGGTATTGAATTTTGTCAAAAGCTTTTTCTGCATCTATTGAGATGATCATATGGTTTTTATTCTTCAGTTTGTTAATATGGTATATCACATTGATTGATTTGCATGTATTGAAGAATCCTTGCATCCCTGGGATAAATCACACATGATCGTAGAGTATGATCCTTGTGTTGTTGGATTGTGTTTGGTAATATTTTGATGATGATTTTTGCATCTATATTCGTCAGTGATATTGGTCTGTAATTTTCTT